>NW_026610842.1:0-5000 GCF_029499605.1 Hyla sarda | reverse complement strand
TATGTGTATAGTAGTAATGTGGTATGTGTATAGTAGTAATGTGGTAGATGTATAGTAGTAATGTGGTAGATGTATAGTAGTAATGTGGTAGATGTATAGTAGTAATGTGGTAGATGTATAGTAGTAATGTGGTAGATGTATAGTAGTAATGTGGTAGATGTATAGTAGTAATGTGGTAGATGTATAGTAGTAATGTGGTAGATGTATAGTAGTAATGTGGTATGTGTATAGTAGTAATGTGGTAGATGTATAGTAGTAATGTGGTAGATGTATAGTAGTAATGTGGTAGATGTATAGTAGTAATGTGGTAGATGTATAGTAGTAATGTGGTAGATGTATAGTAGTAATGTGGTATGTGTATAGTAGTAATGTGGTAGATGTATAGTAGTAATGTGGTAGGTGTATAGTAGTAATGTGGTAGATGTATAGTAGTAATGTGGTAGATGTATAATAGTAATGTGGTAGATGTATAGTAGTAATGTGGTATGTGTATAGTAGTAATGTGGTAGGTGTATAGTAGTAATGTGGTAGATGTATAGTAGTAATGTGGTATGTGTATAGTAGTAATGTGGTAGGTGTATAGTAGTAATGTGGTAGATGTATAGTAGTAATGTGGTATGTGTATAGTAGTAATGTGGTAGATGTATAGTAGTAATGTGGTAGATGTATAGTAGTAATGTGGTAGATGTATAGTAGTAATGTGGTAGATGTATAGTAGTAATGTGGTAGATGTATAGTAGTAATGTGGTAGATGTATAGTAGTAATGTGGTAGATGTATAGTAGTAATGTGGTAGATGTATAATAGTAATGTGGTAGGTGTATAGTAGTAATGTGGTATGTGTATAGTAGTAATGTGGTAGATGTATAGTAGTAATGTGATATGTGTATAGTAGTAATGTGGTAGATGTATAGTAGTAATGTGGTAGATGTATAGTAGTAATGTGGTAGATGTATAGTAGTAATGTGATATGTGTATAGTAGTAATGTGGTAGATGTATAGTAGTAATGTGGTAGATGTATAGTAGTAATGTGGTAGATGTATAGTAGTAATGTGGTAGATGTATAGTAGTAATGTGGTAGATGTATAGTAGTAATGTGGTAGATGTATAGTAGTAATGCGGTAGATGTATAGTAGTAATGTGGTAGATGTATAGTAGTAATGTGGTAGATGTATAGTAGTAATGTGGTAGATGTATAGTAGTAATGTGGTAGGTGTATAGTAGTAATGTGGTATGTGTATAGTAGTAATGTGGTAGATGTATAGTAGTAATGTGATATGTGTATAGTAGTAATGTGGTAGATGTATAGTAGTAATGTGGTATGTGTATAGTAGTAATGTGGTAGATGTATAGTAGTAATATGTGATATGTGTATAGTAGTAATGTGGTAGATGTATAGTAGTAATGCGGTAGATGTATAGTAGTAATGTGGTAGATGTATAGTAGTAATGTGGTAAATGTATAGTAGTAATGTGGTAGATGTATAGTAGTAATGTGGTATGTGTATAGTAGTAATGTGGTAGATGTATAATAGTAATGTGGTAGATGTATAATAGTAATGTGGTAGATGTATAGTAGTAATGTGGTAGATGTATATAATAGTAATGTGGTAGATGTATAGTAGTAATATGGTAGATGTATAGTAGTAATGTGGTAGATGTATAATAGTAATGTGGTAGGTGTATAGTAGTAATGTGGTATGTGTATAGTAGTAATGTGGTAGATGTATAGTAGTAATGTGGTAGATGTATAATAGTAATGTGGTAGATGTATAGTAGTAATGTGGTATGTGTATAGTAGTAATGTGGTAGATGTATAGTAGTAATGTGGTAGATGTATAATAGTAATGTGGTAGATGTATAGTAGTAATGTGGTATGTGTATAGTAGTAATGTGGTAGATGTATAGTAGTAATGTGGTAGATGTATAGTAGTAATGTGGTATGTGTATAGTAGTAATGTGGTAGATGTATAGTAGTAATGTGGTATGTGTATAGTAGTAATGTGGTAGGTGTATAGTAGTAATGTGATATGTGTATAGTAGTAATGTGGTAGGTGTATAGTAGTAATGTGGTAGATGTATAGTAGTAATGTGGTAGGTGTATAGTAGTAATGTGGTAGATGTATAGTAGTAATGTGGTAGATGTATAGTAGTAATGTGGTAGATGTATAGTAGTAATGTGGTAGGTGTATAGTAGTAATGTGGTAGATGTATAGTAGTAATGTGGTAGATGTATAGTAGTAATGTGGTAGATGTATAGTAGTAATGTGGTAGATGTATAGTAGTAATGTGGTAGGTGTATAGTAGTAATGTGGTATGTGTATAGTAGTAATGTGGTAGATTTATAGTAGTAATGTGGTAGATGTATAGTAGTAATGTGGTAGATGTATAGTAGTAATGTGGTAGATGTATAGTAGTAATGTGGTAGATGTATAGTAGTAATGTGGTAGATGTATAGTAGTAATGTGGTAGATGTATAGTAGTAATGTGGTAGATGTATAGTAGTAATGTGGTAGATGTATAGTAGTAATGTGGTAGGTGTATAGTAGTAATGTGGTAGATGTATAGTAGTAATGTGGTAGATGTATAGTAGTAATGTGGTAGATGTATAGTAGTAATGTGGTAGATGTATAGTAGTAATGTGGTAGATGTATAGTAGTAATGTGGTAGATGTATAGTAGTAATGTGGTATGTGTATAGTAGTAATGTGGTAGATGTATAGTAGTAATGTGGTAGATGTATAGTAGTAATGTGGTATGTGTATAGTAGTAATGTGATATGTGTATAGTAGTAATGTGGTAGGTGTATAGTAGTAATGTGGTAGATGTATAGTAGTAATGTGGTAGGTGTATAGTAGTAATGTGGTAGATGTATAGTAGTAATGTGGTAGATGTATAGTAGTAATGTGGTAGATGTATAGTAGTAATGTGGTAGGTGTATAGTAGTAATGTGGTAGATGTATAGTAGTAATGTGGTAGATGTATAGTAGTAATGTGGTAGATGTATAGTAGTAATGTGGTAGATGTATAGTAGTAATGTGGTAGGTGTATAGTAGTAATGTGGTATGTGTATAGTAGTAATGTGGTAGATTTATAGTAGTAATGTGGTAGATGTATAGTAGTAATGTGGTAGATGTATAGTAGTAATGTGGTAGATGTATAGTAGTAATGTGGTAGATGTATAGTAGTAATGTGGTAGATGTATAGTAGTAATGTGGTAGATGTATAGTAGTAATGTGGTAGGTGTATAGTAGTAATGTGGTAGATGTATAGTAGTAATGTGGTAGATGTATAGTAGTAATGTGGTAGATGTATAGTAGTAATGTGGTAGATGTATAGTAGTAATGTGGTAGATGTATAGTAGTAATGTGGTAGATGTATAGTAGTAATGTGGTATGTGTATAGTAGTAATGTGGTAGATGTATAGTAGTAATGTGGTAGATGTATAGTAGTAATGTGGTATGTGTATAGTAGTAATGTGGTAGGTGTATAGTAGTAATGTGGTAGATGTATAGTAGTAATGTGGTAGATGTATAGTAGTAATGTGGTAGATGTATAGTAGTAATGTGGTAGATGTATAGTAGTAATGTGGTAGATGTATAGTAGTAATGTGGTAGATGTATAGTAGTAATGTGGTAGGTGTATAGTAGTAATGTGGTAGATGTATAGTAGTAATGTGGTAGATGTATAGTAGTAATGTGGTAGATGTATAGTAGTAATGTGGTAGATGTATAGTAGTAATGTGGTAGGTGTATAGTAGTAATGTGGTATGTGTATAGTAGTAATGTGGTAGATTTATAGTAGTAATGTGGTAGATGTATAGTAGTAATGTGGTAGATGTATAGTAGTAATGTGGTAGATGTAAAGTAGTAATGTGGTATGTGTATAGTAGTAATGTGGTATGTGTATAGTAGTAATGTGGTAGATGTATAGTAGTAATGTGGTAGATGTATAGTAGTAATGTGGTATGTGTATAGTAGTAATGTGGTAGATGTATAGTAGTAATGTGGTAGATGTATAATAGTAATGTGGTAGGTGTATAGTAGTAATGTGGTATGTGTATAGTAGTAATGTGGTAGATGTATAGTAGTAATGTGATATGTGTATAGTAGTAATGTGGTAGATGTATAGTAGTAATGTGGTAGATGTATAGTAGTAATGTGGTAGATGTATAGTAGTAATGTGATATGTGTATAGTAGTAATGCGGTAGATGTATAGTAGTAATGCGGTAGATGTATAGTAGTAATGTGGTAGATGTATAGTAGTAATGTGGTAGATGTATAGTAGTAATGTGGTAGATGTATAGTAGTAATGTGGTAGGTGTATAGTAGTAATGTGGTATGTGTATAGTAGTAATGTGGTAGATGTATAGTAGTAATGTGATATGTGTATAGTAGTAATGTGGTAGATGTATAGTAGTAATGTGGTATGTGTATAGTAGTAATGTGGTAGATGTATAGTAGTAATGTGATATGTGTATAGTAGTAATGTGGTAGATGTATAGTAGTAATGCGGTAGATGTATAGTAGTAATGTGGTAGATGTATAGTAGTAATGTGGTAAATGTATAGTAGTAATGTGGTAGATGTATAGTAGTAATGTGGTATGTGTATAGTAGTAATGTGGTAGATGTATAATAGTAATGTGGTAGATGTATAATAGTAATGTGGTAGATGTATAGTAGTAATGTGGTAGATGTATATAATAGTAATGTGGTAGATGTATAGTAGTAATATGGTAGATGTATAGTAGTAATGTGGTAGATGTATAATAGTAATGTGGTAGGTGTATAGTAGTAATGTGGTATGTGTATAGTAGTAATGTGGTAGATGTATAGAAGTAATGTGGTAGATGTATAATAGTAATGTGGTAGATGTATAGTAGTAATGTGTATGTGTATAGTAGTAATGTGGTAGATGTATAGTAGTAATGTGGTAGATGTATAGTAGTAATGTGGTAGATGTATAGTAGTAATGTGGTATGTGTATAGTAGTAATGTGGT
>NW_026610841.1:0-160000 GCF_029499605.1 Hyla sarda | reverse complement strand
TTTAGTCCCTTAAGGACAGAGCCCTTTTTCACCTAAAAGGGGTACTCTGCCCCTAGACATCTTATCCCTTATCCAAAGGATAGTGGATAAGATGGAAGATTGCCGCGGTCCCGCTGCTGGGGACCCCCAGGATCTCTGCTGCGCCACACCTCTATTGTTACTGCACAGAGCGTGTTTGCTCTGCGTGTAATGACGGGTGATACAGGGGACGGAGCATTGTGATGTCACGGCTCCGCCCCCTCGTGACGTCACGACCCCCCCCTCCCTCAATACAAGTCTATGGGAGGGGGCATGGCGGTTGCCACACCCCCTGCCACAGACTTGCATTAAGGGATTGGGCCGTGATGTCACAAGGGGCGGAGCTGTGACGTCACGCTGCTCCATCCCCTGTATCACCCGTCATTACGCAGAGAGTGAACTCGCTCTGTGCAGTAATAATAGTGCGGTGCCGCAGCGGCGATCCCGGGGGTCCCCAGCAGAGGGACCCCGGCGATCGGACATCTTATACCCTATCCTTTGGATAGGGGATAAGATGTGTAGGGGCAGAGTACCCTTTTAAGGATTCAGCCCTTTTTTGCAATTCTGACCACTGTCACTTTATACATTAATAACTCTAAGATGCTTTTACTGATTATTCTGATTCCGAGATTGTTTATTCGCGACATATTCAACTTTAACACAGTGGTAAATTTTCATCGTTACTTGCATCCTTTCTTGGTGAAAAATCCCCAAATTTCATGAAAATGTTGAAAATTTTGCATTTTTCTAACTTTGAAACTCTCTGCTTTTAAGGAAAATGGATATTGCAAATAAATTATATATTGATTCCCATATACAATATGTCTACTTTATATTTGCATCATGAAGTTGATATGTTTTTGCTTTTGGAAGACATCAGAGGGCTTCAAAGTTCAGCAGCAATTTTCCAATTTTCCACAAAATTTTTTCAGGGACCAGTTCAGTTTTGAAGTGCGTTTGAGGGGTCTTCTTATTAGATATACCCCATATATGACCCCATTATAAAAACTGCACCCCCCAAAGTATTCAAACTGACATTCAGAAAGTGTGTTAACCCTTTAGGTGTTTCACAAGAATAGCAGCAACGTTAAGGAGAAAATTCAAAATCTTCATTTTTTACACTCGTATGTTCTTGTAGAACCATAGAAACATAGAATGTGTCGGCAGATAAGAACCATTTGGCCCATCTAGTCTGCCCAATAATCTGAATACTATGAATAGTCCCTGGCCCTATCTAATATGAAGGATAGCCTTATGCTTATCCCATGCATGTTTAAACGCCTTCACTGTATTTGCAGCGACCACTTCTGCAGGAAGGCTATTCCATGTATCCACTACTCTCTCAGTAAAGTAATACTTCCTGATATTAATGCAAAGACCTTTGCCCCTCTAATTTAAAACTATGTCCTCTTGTGGTAGTTTTTCTTCTTTAAAATATGCTCTCCTCCTTTACCTTGTTGATTCCCTTTATGTATTTAAAAGTCTCTATCATATCCCCTCTGTCTCTTCTTTCTTCCAAACTATACATGTTAAGGTCCTTTAACCCCTTAAGGACCGGTTTTTTTTTCCATTTTTGCATTTTCGTTTTTGGCTCCTTCCTTTAAAAAATCATAACTCTTTCAATTTTGCACCTAAAAATCCATATGATGGCTTATTTTTTGTGCCACCAATTCTACTTTGTAATGACATCAGTCATTTTGCCCAAAAATCTACGGTGAAACGGAAAAAAAATCATTGTGCGACAAAATTGAAAAAAAAAAAAAAGCAGTTTTGTAAATTTTGGGGGCTTCCGTTTCTACGTAGTACATTTTTCGGTAAAAATGACACCTTATCTTTTTTTTTTAAAGGTCCATACGATTAAAATGATACCCTACTTATATAGGTTTGATTTTGTCGGACTTCTGGAAAAAATCATAACTACATGAAGGAAAATTAATACGTTTAAAATTGTCATCTTCTGACCCCTATAACTTTTTTATTTTTCTGTGTATGGGTAGTATGAGGGCTAATTTTTTGCGCCCTGATCTGAAGTTTTTAACGATACCATTTTTTGCATTGATAGGACTTATTGATCGCTTTTTATTCATTTTTAAATGATATAAAAAGTGACCAAAAATGCACTATTTTGGACTTTGGAATTTTTTTGCGCGCACGCCATTGACCGAGTGGTTTAATTAATGATATATTTTTATAATTCGGACATTTCCTCACGCAGTGATACCATATATGTTTATTTTTATTTTTATTTACACTGTGTTTTTTTTTTTTATTGGAAAAGGGGGGTGATTCAAACTTTTAATAGGGGAGGAGTTAAATGATCTTTATTCACTTTTTTTTTTGCAGTGTTATAGGTCCCATAGGGACCTATAACACTGCACAAACTGATCTTCATCATTGATCACTGGTTTCTCATAAGAAACCAGTGATCAACGATTCTGCCGCATGACTGCTCAGGCCTGGATCTCAGGCACTGAGCAGTCATTCGGCGATCGGACAGCGAGGAGGCAGGTAGGGGCCCTCCCGCTGTCCTGTCAGCTGTTCGGGATGCCGCGATGCAGCTCTGAGCGCGCGGCTAAAGGGTTAATAGCGCGCGGCGCCGCGATCGGCGCTGCGCGCTATTAGAGGCGGGTCCTGGCTTCACTATGACGCTGGGCCCGCCGTGATATGACGCGGGGTTACTGTGTAACCCCGCGTTATATCAGGAGAGCAGGACCAAGGGCGTACCTGTACGCCCTTGGTCCTTAAGGGGTTAACCTTTCCTTGTAAGTTTTATTCTGCAATCCATGTACTAGTTTAGTAGCTCTTCTCTGAACTCTCTCTAGAGTATCTATATCCTTCTGGAGATACGGCCTCCAGTACTGCGCACAATACTCCAATTGAGGTCTCACCAGTGTTCTGTACAGCGGCATGAGCACTTCTCTCTTTCTACTGCTTATACCTCTCCCTATACAGCCAAACATTCTGCTAGCGTTTCCTGCTGCTCTTTTACATTGTCTACCTACCTTTAAGTCTTCTGAAATAATTACCCCTAAATCAATTTCCTCAGATACTCAGGTCAGGGCAGTGTCAAATAATCTATATTCTGCCTGAGGGTTTTTACGCCCCAGGTGCATTATCTTGCACTTATCCACATTTAATTTCAGTTGCCAGAGTTCTGACCATTCTTCTAGTTTGCCTTAATCCTTTTCCAATTGGCGGATCCCTCCAGGAACATCAACCCTGTTAAATATCTTTGTGTCATCAGCAAAAAGACATACCTTACCATCGAGACCTTCTGTAATATCGCTAATGAAGATATTAAACAATATTGGTCCCAGTACAGATCCCTGAGGTCCCCACTGGTGACAAGACCTTGCTCTGAATATTCTCCATTGACTACAACCCTCTGTTGTCTGTTACTCAGCCACTGCCTAATCCACTCAACAATATTGGAGTCCAAGCTCTATGACTGTAGTTTATTGATAAGTCTTCTATGTGGGACAGTGTCAAAAACCTTACTAAAATTTAGATATGCAATGTCTACTGCCCCTCCGCCATCTATTAGTTTAGTCACCCAGTCAAAAAAATCTATAAGATTTGTTTGAAATGATCTCTCTGAAGTCAACCCATGTTGTTTTTCATCTTGCAATCCATGGGATTTTAGATGTTCCACAATCTTATCCTTTAGTAGGGTTTCCATTAATTTCCCCACTATTGATGTCAGACTTACTGGCCTATAGTTGCTTGATTCCTCCTTACTACCTTTCTTGTGAATGGGCACAACATTTGCTAATTTCCAATCTTCCGGGACGGCTCCTGTTACCATTGATTGGTTAAATAAATCTGCTAACGGTTTTGCTAGCTCACCACTAAACTCTTTTAATAATTTTGGGTGTATCCCATCAGGCCCCTGTGATTTATTTGTCTTCACTTAAGGCAGTCGGCTAGCCCCTTATTCTCTTCTACATGCCTTCCTTCCTTTGTTTTTAATTTAGTTATTCCTTTTTTTGATTTCCTTTTTTCATTTATATATCTGAAGAATGTCTTATCCCCTTTATTCACAGACTGAGCTAGTTTTTCTTCTGCCTGTGCTTTAGAAGTTCTTATAACTTGCTTGGTCTCTTTCTGCCTATCTTCATTGCTCTGGTTGTTTTATAATTACTAAATGCTAGTTTTTTGTTTTTTATGATTTTGGCCACTTCTGCTGAGTACCACAGTGGTCTCTTCCTTTTTCTGCTTTTACTGACAAGTCTTGTGCAATTTTCTGTTGCCTTCAATAAAGCGTCTTTTAAGTAGTCCCATTTCTCCTGAACTCCATGTAATTTGTTCCAGTCTGATAGGGACTCATTTATGACTAATTTCATTTTTGAAAATTCTGTTTTTCTAAAATCTAAAACTTTTGTTTTTGTGTGGTGTGACTCCTTCACTGTTCTTATATTAAACCACACTGACTGGTGATCACTAGATCCAGAGCTTTCGCCTACAATAACATCATATACCAAATCCCCATATGTGAATACCAAATCCAAAATGGCCTCCTTCCGCGTTGGCTCCTCAACCACTTGTTGTAGAGATAATCCCAGTAGGGAATTTAGAATATTTGTACTCCTGGCCGAATCAGCTATTTTGGTTTTCCAGTTTATATCCGGAAGATTGAAGTCTCCCATAATGATAACTTCTCCTTTCATTGTCATTTTAGATATTTTTTCAACTAGTAGATCATCTACTTCTTTAACTTGGCCAGGTGGTCTGTATATCACACCTACACGAGTTACTGCACGGTTACCAAACTGCAACGTAACCCAAACTGACTCTGTGGTTTCCTCACTAACTTGTATTAGGTTAGATTTTATGCTATCTTTCACATACAGGGCCACTCCTCCTCCTTTCTTGCCTTCTCTTTCTCTTCTGTATAAAGAGTACCCTGGTATGGATATGTCCCAGTTATTCCCTTCATTAAACCATGTCTCAGTAACGGCATTGGTTGTGTAGTGTTTTTATGGTACATTCACATGGGCGGAGATTTACAGTAAGTTTGAGCTGCGATGGAAAATTTGGAAAAACTCCCAGCATGCACTGGCAGACCATATATGCTGGGAGTTGTAGTTATGCAACAGCTGGAGGCACATTGGTTGGGAAACACAGAGTTTGTTACTTTACTCAGTGTTTCGCAACCATTGTGCCTTCAGCTGTTGCAAAACTAGAACACCCAGCATGTACAGTCTCAGTGCATGCTGGGAGTTGTATTTTTGCAACAGCTGGAGGCACACTGGTTGCAAAACACTGAGGTAGGTAACAAACTCTGTTTCACAACCAATGTGTCTCCAGCTGTTGCAAAACTGCAACAATCAGCATGCATTGACAGCCGAAGGGCATGCTGAGAGTTGTAGTTTTGCAACAGCTGGAGGCACACTGCTACAACTCCCAGCATACCCTTTGGTAGTCTGTGCATGTTGGGAGGTGTAGTTATGAAAAACTAGATGCACACTTTTTCATAGAAAAAATGTGCCTCCAGCTGTTGCATTACCACAACTCCCAGCATGCACAGACTACCAAAGGGCATGCTGGGAGTTGTAGTTGGAACTCCAGCTGTTGCAAAACTACAACTCCCAGCATTCCCTTTGGCTTTGCATGCCGAGAGTTGTTGCTAAGCAACATCAGGAGGTGAACAGGCCTCACCTCCTGCTGTATCCTGCCGGCGGGACCGCCGCACTGTATCCTGCCGCCGGGCCCAATCCTGCTGCTGCTTCGACCGATCAATCACGTGATCGTGAGGTGTCACCCATGCCACCTCACTCCTGCTGAGTAAGGGGGAATGGGGCTGTCTCGGACAGCCCCATTCACCCTTTTTTTCCGGGTCACCAGAGACCCAATTGACACGGAATAACCACAAATCGCACATCTGAATGGACCTCTGGACCCCCCCTGGGCAATATGCCGGGATGCCTGCTGAACGATATCAGCAGGCATCCCGGTCCATGCCCAGCGAACGGCAGGAGCTGGAAGAACGCAGGGCATACCTATACGCCCTGAGTCCTTAAGGACTCGGAAATGGGGGCATATGGATACGCCCTGCGTCCTTAAGGGGTTAATATTTTAAAAGCAGCACAAGAGACCTTTAAAAATGTGAGGAGAAAAAAAATGGTGTGATTAATATCGCTGGAACAGAAATGACAGTAATTTTTTAATATCTCACCCAATGTGAACTGAACTCAACCCACTTGTAAGTCTGAGTTTACCTGCTACTACATTGAGATGTGGTGACTGGGGTGTAGCAGTATGTAACAGGGTCTGGTTGTATAAACCCTGGGGGCAAGATGTTGTTAACCCCTTAGTGTTCGTGACGCCAGGATGTGTTTATTCCGGTATGGTAACCGCCGACAACCAATCCAGAAATGGTTTGTAATAAAGGAATGTCCACAGCAAGGATTCTGAATAAACTGGAACTTTTACTTGAAATGTTTAGGGAACAGTCTTTACAATTATGCAGTTCCTTCAGAGGCAACCGGGACACAGGATACCTTGCAGGCTTGCTGGGACTTGTAGTTTTGAGGATATTTATGCAGGCCACTGTGCTACTAATATATTCCTTAGCTGAGGAGTAGTCACTGGATTTGTAGAGAGAATTGTAACTCACGTTTTAGAAGTGGCTGTGTTTCTTTAGGCTTTGGCCTAGATGAGATGAATTTGCAGTATACAGGACTTTGTGCTTCCTTTTAAGTCCAAGAGATAAGAGAGAGAGAATAGAGACTTCAGCACCTTATGTACTAGGGGGCTGGACTAAAGCCCATTGGTTGCTAATGCCTGGGGTTCCTGTGCCCATGGAACTCTGGGTATATCACATGACAGTAGATCACATGACCAAGGAAGGTCCTATACATTTTATACAAACTGTACAACTTTATACATATGAATAATAGATGCACATAATGAATATACACTGCATTTATATGAGACAACAAGGGGGGAGCCCTGCAGGAGAGCCCTATGGACCTAAGAGACTCTTCCTGAGGGGACAGGTCCTGTACCGGGACACCTCAAATCCCCTTGTTTAATGAAAGTCGCCCTCAACGTCTGTCCCCTTAGGGAGAGGAGCGAAATGGCCATTGGGCCGAATGTAGTTCTGAAGCATTTAACTATAACGTCCAATTTCAGTACACATTAAAATGTCCATACATGCTCTGTAACTTGGGAACAGGAGGATATTGGTTAACTTTAGTACTTGCTGGATATAATTTACCATTTAATGGTTGAGACAAGGTTCCTTAAAGGGGTACTCCGCTGCCCTGTGTCGGAAGCTCCGCTCCCCAGCGTCCGGAAGTTTATTGTTCCTGACGCTGTGTGCGGGCTTCTGTGTTCAGGGCTGCCCCTCGTGACGTCACGCCCGCCCCATTCATGATGTTATGCCCGCCCCCTCAATGAAAGTCTATGCGAAGGGGGCATGATGGCCATCGTGCCCCCCTTCTCATAGTCTTTCGCTGAGGGGGAGGGCGTGACATCACGAAGGGGGCGGGCGTGACGTCACGAGGGGCAGCCCTGAACACGGAAGCCCGCACACAGCGTCCGGAACAATAAACTTCCGGACGCTGGGAAGCGGAGCATCGGACACAGGGCAGCGGAGTACCCCTTTAAGAACACAGCCATGAATATGGTAACAATACTTTTACATTTTACAACAATACCTTTATTTATTTTTATTATTGTTTTTTTTATAGAGATATACCTACATATTACTATGCATCTCTAATGACTATGCACATATTATTAGTACTATCACATTTGACTGACTGACAATCTTACTGACATTTGACTGCTATATAGAGTGGGGATCAAAAGTTTGGGCACCCCATGTAAAAATTTGTATTAAAGAAGCCAAGGAAAGATGGAAAAATCTCCAAAAGGCATCAAATTACAGATTTGACATTCTTATAATACGTCAACAAAAGTTAGATTTTATTTCCATCATTTACACTTTCAAAATAACAGAAAACAAAAAGATGTCGTCTGCAATAGTTTGGGTACCCTGCAGAATTTATAGCATGCACTGCCCCCTTTGCACAGCTGAGACCTGCCAGTGTCATGGATTGTTCTCAATCATCATCTGGGAAGACCAGGTGATGTGAATCTCAAAGGTTTTAAATGCCCAGACTGATCTGACCTTGCCCCAACAATCAGCACCATGGGTTCTTCTAAGCAGTTGTCTAGAAATCTGAAACTGAAAATAGTTGATGCTCACAAAGCTGGAGACGGCTATGAGAAGATAGCAAAACATTTTCAGGTGTCAATATCCTCTGTTCGGAATGTAATTAAGAAATGGCAGTCATCAGGAACAGTGGAAGTTAAAACAAGATCTGGAAGACCAAAAAAATATCAAACAGAACAGCTCGCAGGATTGTGAGAAAAACTATTCAAAACCCAGAAAGATCTGGCAGACACTGGAGTTGTGGTACACTATTCCACTATAAAAACATACTTGTACAAATATGGTCTTCATGGAAGAGTCATCAGAAGAAAACCTCTTTTACATCCTCACCACAAAAATTAGCGTTTGACCGTTTTGGAAACAAGTTCTGTGGATCGATGAGGTTAAAATTGAACTTTTTGGCCGGAATGAGCAAAGGTACGTTTGGAGAAGAAGGGGAACAGAATTTAATGAAAAGCACCTCTGTCCAACTGTTAAGCATGGGTGAGAGGATCAATCATGCTTTGGGGTTGTATTGCAGCCAGTGGCACAGGGAACATCTCACGAGTAGAAGGAAAAATGGATTCAATAAAACTTCAGCAAATTTTGGATGATAACTTGATGCCATCTGTGAAAAAGCTGAAGTTAAATAGAGGATGGCTTCTACAAATGGATAATGATCCTAAACACACCTCGAAATCCACGGGGGATTACATCAAGAGGCGTAAACTGAAGGTTTTGCCATGGCCTTCACAATTTCCCAACCTCAACATAATTGAAAATGTATGGATAGATGTTGAAAGAACAGTGCGTGACAGACAGCCCAGAAATCTCAAAGAACTGGAAAACTTTAGTAAGAAAGAATGGGCAAAGATACCTCAAACAAGAATTGAAAGACTCTTGGCTGGCTACAAAAAGTGTTTACAAGCTGTGATACTTGACAAAGGGGGCAGTACAAGATATTAACTCTGCAGGGTGCCCAAACTTTTGCAGACACCATTTTTTTGTTTTCTGTTATTTTGAAAGTGTAATTGATGGAAATAAAATCTAAATTTTGTTGACATATTATAAGAATGTCTAATCTGTAATTTGATGCTTCTTGGAGATTTTTCCATCTTTCCTTGGCTTCTTTATGCACATTAATACAAATTTTTACCTGGGGTGCCCAAACTTTTGATCCCCACTGTATGGTATGCATGATGTCTGCAATGGTTATACATACTCGACATTATCTCACTGTTGCTGCTACTACATTGAGATGTGGTGACTGGGGTGTAGCAGTATGTAACAGGGTCTGGTTGTATAAACCCTGGGGGCAAGATGTTGTTAACCCCTTAGTGTTCGTGACGCCAGGATGTGGTTATTCTGGTATGGTAACCGCCATCAATCAACCCAAGAACGGTTTGTAATAAAGGAATGTCCACAGCAAGGATTCTAAATAAACTGGAACGTTTACTTGTTTAGGGAACAGTCTTTACAATTATGCAGTTCCTTCAGAGGCAACCGGGACACAGGATACCTCACAGGTTTGCTTGGACTTGTTATTATTGAGATATTTAGGTAGACCACTGTGCTACTGATATATTCCTTAGCTGAGGAGTAGTCACTGGATTTGTAGAGAGAATTGTAACTCATGTTTTAGAAGTGGTTGTGTTTCTTTTGGCTTTGGTCTAGATGAGATGAATTTGCAGTATACAGGACTTTGTGCTTCCTTTTGAGTCCAAGAAATAAGAGAGTATAGAGACTACAGCCACTTATATACTAGGGGGCTGGACTAAAGCCCATTGGTTGCTAATGCCTGGGGTTCCTGTGCCGATGGAACTCTGGGTATATCACATGACAGTAGATCACATGACCAAGGAAGGTCCTATACATTTTATACAAACTGTACAAATTTATACATATGAACAATTAATACACATAATGAATATACACTGCATTTATAAGACAAGGGGGGAGCCCTGCAGGAGAGCCCTATGAACCTAAGGGACTCTTCCTGAGGGGACTTAAGGATGGTACAGGATAGGTCCTATACCGGGACACCACAAAGCTTAATGTTAATTATAGAAACAATTATATAACAACTCTATTATTTTATGGTTAAAAATACACACTGCACACCTTGTTAATTGTAGGACACGTACATGCTGGCGTACCCACTATATTTGAAAATGTTGTGTAAAAAATAGAATAAGGCACAAAATAATTGTGTAAGATTTTTACAGACTACGTAAATAACCCATATGTGGCACTAAAATTTTCCATAAAAAAAAAAATAAAAAATCCATAGTAATGCAGCTTCATGCACATTTTGGGGTGGGTAATGTACCGAGCCGCTTTTTTTTTTTGTGGCTTCACTATTGTTTATGTGCCTGTTGGTGCTGCGCTGCCTTCCTTCCTGATGTAAACTCCTTCCTCAGCGCGGTGACGCATGTCTCCACCCACCAACGTCACAAAATGTGGGCTCAAAATTAAACAAAAAAGCCCCCAGGGTACGGATATTCATGGTGCGGCATAGTGTGTTTTTAATACTTTTTTAATTTCAGAGGAGGGTGGATGGGTTGTTGCGGGATAGTTGGAGTGCAGCTATTTAGTGCCAGGGAGGCCAGTCAGGGTGTCACCTGATGCAGTACACCCCCTCCCAGTCACTCTCTAGTAACACTAATGGTAATAAAGGGTAGATAAAGAACTTTGGCTATTAACATAAGGGAAAACTTTTCTATTTTAAAAAAAGGCTTTTGCAAGTGGGTTTCCCAGGTTTTGCTTCCGTGCGATTTATTTTTCAAAGTCGTGCGACTTTTTGATAAATAGGTCACACATAAGCAAAAGTAAGTTAAAAAACAATTGTCATATAAAAGCCGTACGTTTGAAAAGAATGATAAATCTCCTTCAAAAAGTTTTTTCTGGAACTTCGTTTCTCGGCACAGATGTCTCTACCATGATATCCGTCTTCCAGAGCTGCCAAGGAGACTTCCAATAACAATACTCCAGATCACAAAAATTCTGGAGACGGCTTCTGCAGCAGCGGAGGAGCAAGATGAGACACACAACTCGTGTTGCTTTTGGCTCCAAAGAAATGGAATCTGCATTAAGTGCAAGTTCCCACTTCAAAGGTTAGGACCATTCCCATATAATCTTACACTAAGAGCTATTCTCATACCGGCCCCACTGCATCTGTACAGCACAGTGTTTCCCAACCAGGGTGTCTCCACCTGTTACATAACTACAACTCCCAGCATGCCCTTTGGCTGTGCATGCTGGGAGTTGTAGTTATGAAACAGTAGGAGGCACACAGGCCTCACCTCCTGCTGCCAGTCATTTCCTGCCGCCGACAGTAAGCTTTCCCCGCCGCTGCACACTACATGGTCGGTACCCGCTCTCGCCCTCCAGACTAGGGGCAGAACGGGTGCCGTCAGGACAGCCCAGAAGACGCAGTGATTCATCAGCCGGTCTCAGCCGACCAATCACCATGATCGTGAGGTGGCACCAGTGCCACCTCACTCCTGCTGGGCAATTGTGATTGGTGCTGTCTCGGACATTCGGTATTCGGTACATTCGGGTAAATCTTTTTATTCTTTTTTGGACTTTTTTAGCGATCCTAAAAAATTATGGAGATTTTATTAAAATTTCGTAGGGTACCATAAAAAAATAATAATAAAAAAGATACAGAAGTGATGGAAAAAATTGTATCTAACGAAATGTATCTTTTTTTATTGTGAAATGTTTATACATTTTTAATCAGGGATCAATTTATGTGAGCGGGTAAAGCACTAAAAATGTAGCCGACAATAATAAAAATGTATTGTGTGCGTGTTTTTCATTTTTTTTTAAACATTTTTTAGGTAGTACTACTACTCCCAGCATGGAACACACTGTTCCATGATGGTAGTAGTAGTTACCTGTACTAATTGACAGATCGCCGGGGTCCCTTGCGATCCTCTTGTATAGATGCGGCGGCAGCTCTTCTATGGTCCCCTGCACTCACGTATATATACACATATTCATATTTCCCGCAGAGCTGTGATTGGCCAGATGGTTCCAGCCAATCACAGCTCTCTGTGAGAAATAGGAATATGTGTATATATACGGCCGTGCAGGGGACCATAGGAGCGCGGCCGCCGCATCCATACATTATACAGGAGCATCACAGCGGGTGTCAGGAGTGATACCCGCAGTGATCTTTCCTTTACTACAAGTACTACTACTCCCAACAATGGAGTACACTCTGCTCCATGCTGGGAGCTGTAGTACCTGCATTAATCGACAGATCGCAGCAGGTGTCAGAAGTTACACTCGCTGCGATATGTCTATTAATGCAGGTACTACAGCTCCCAGCATGGAGCAGAGTGTGCTCCATGTTGGGAGTATTAGTACCAGCAGTAAGGGACAGATCCCAGCGGGTGTCACTCCTCCTGACACCCGCTGCTATCGCCCTTATGTGAATGTCGGGATCAGCTGTTCTCAGGGCTACAGAGCCGGGAGAACAGCTGACGCTGAGCCGTAGGTATACATCGTATATCTACTGCCCAGCAAGAACTTAAAGTGAACCTGCAATGTGTATACAGTATACACATTGCTGGCTCACTTAACCCCTTGCTGAGCTGTGCGTTATGCGCAAGCCCAGCAAGGGAAGAGTTAACTTACACTGCTGGACAGTGTAGGTTAACCCTTTGGGCAGTATACACTATATACAGCTATCTATAGATAGCTGTATATAGTGTATACAGAAGATGAAGTCCGCTTTCCTCCCTCGAGTATCAGGCAGGTCCGTGTAGCTCCGCCCCCAGTGATGATGTCATTAGGGGGCAGAGCTACAGAAGGGAACAAGGCTAGTTAATCTGAAGCTCTGTTCACATTGTCCGTTTTGTATAATGTGAACAGACCCTTCTGGCAGTGTCTACCCAGACAGAGAGACTCCAGCTGTTGCTAAACTACAACTCCCAGCATGCCCAGACAGCCAAAGGCTGTCTGGGCATGCTGGGAGTTGTAGTTTTGCACCAATTGGTGGCTCCCTGTTTTGGTAGACATTGCATCATGGGTGCTCTCCCCAGCGGACAGCGCCAAAAATGTCATAACCAATTTTTTGTGTTTTTTTCTTCTCGTTTCAGATCCATGTATGCAGAGGATTACTGCAGATTCAATGGATTATGGCGGATTACTTTTTTTATTTTAATAAAATGGTTAACGAGGGCTGTGGGGGAGTGTTTTTTTAAATAAAATAATTTTTCCAATGTGTGTTTTTTATTTAATTGAATTTTCAGGCTTAGTAGTGAAAGCCGGTCTTATTCACTGAATCCATTACTAAGCCAGGGCTTAGTGCTAGCTCCAAAAACAGCTAGTGCTAACCCCCAATTATTACCCCGGTACCCACCGCCACAGGGGTGCCGGGAAGAGCTGGTACCAACAGGCCCGGAGCGTCAAAAAATGGCGCTCCTGGGCCTAGGCAGCAACAGGCTGGCGTTATTTAGGCTGGTGAGGGAGAGTAACAATGGTCCTCGCCCACCCTGGTAACGTCAGGCTGTTGCTGTTTGGTTGGTATTGTGCTGAGAATGCAAATACGGGGAACCCTCTACGTTTTTTTTTATTTTTTTTATTTAAATAAAATAAAAAACATATAGGGTTCCCCGTATTTTCATTCTCAGCACAATACCAACCAAACAGCAACAGCCTGATGTTACCAGGGTGGGCGAGGACCATTGTTACTGGCCCTCCCCAGCCTAAATAACGCCAGCCTGTTACCGCCTAGGAACAGGAGCACCATTTTTGACACTCCGGGCCTTTTGGTACTGGCTCTTCCCGACATCCCTGTGGCGGTGGGTACCGGGGTAATAATTGGGGGTTAGCTCTAGCTGTTTTTGGGGCTAGCACTAAGCCCTGTCTTAGTAATGGAGTCAGTCAATAAGACCAGCTTCCACTACTAAGCCTGAAAATTCAATAAAGAAAAACACAAGACATTGGAAAAATTATTTTATTTAAAAAACACTCCCCCACAGCCCTCGTTAACCATTTTATTAAAAGAAAAAAATAATAATCCGCCGTAATCCATCAAATCCGCAGTAATCCTCTGTATACACGCATCTGAAACGAGAAGAAAGAAAAACAACACAAAAAATTGGTTATGACATTTTTGGCGCTGTCCGCTGGGGAGAGCACCCATGATGCAATGTCTACCCAAACAGGGAGCCACCAATTGGTGCAAAACTACAACTCCCAGCATTCCCAGACAGCCTTTGGCTATCTGGGCATGCTGGGAGTTGTAGTTTAGCAACAGCTGGAGTCTCCCTGTCTGGGTAGACACTGCCAGAAGGGTCTGTTAACATTATGCAAAACGGACAATTTGAACAGAGCTTCAGATTAACTAGCCTTGTTCCCTTCTGTAGCTCCGCCCTCTAATGACGTCATCACTAGGGGGTGGAGCTACACGGACCTGCCCGGTACTCGAGGGAAGTAAGCGGACTTCGTCTTCTGTATACACTACATACATGTGGTAGCCCTTGGGGGGTGTATGGTAGGGATGGTATAATGTTGGTATATGAGGGGTTAATATTAACCCAGCCACTCGTGACGCCAGGGTGAGGGGTGGTATGCTGAATCCATGTTCCGGCCTATCACCGCCCTTCCCAGAAACGATAGGTGCAATGAAATGACTGAAGGTCCACAAGCAGATTTACCTTGAACTTGAATAACTTTACTGCAGTGCTTGCAATATCCAATGCGTAGTAACAGTCTCATATAACAGTTCTTAGGTTGCTTAGCGACTGGCAGAAGTTGCGGACCTTGCATTAAACTTGTAGTTTCTGAATTTAGGGAGTGATGTGCAGATCCGTCCGGATTTAGGGGAAATATTGGGTCCGGTGATACTGCAGAGTGCTTAGGGGATGACACACTCTATAATTTAGATCATTCAGCCGTTGCCGCAAGGCTCAGGCCTAACTCACTGCGATATAGGTCTTCTATCTAGAGATAGCTGTATATAGTGTATAACGCCCAAAGGGTTAACCTACACTGTCCAGCAGTGTAAGTTAAATCTTCCCTTGCTGGGCTTGCACATAGCGCACAGCTCAGCAAGGGGTTAAGTGAGCCAGCAATGTGTATACTGTATACACATTGCAGGCTCACTGTAAGTTCTTGCTGGGCAGTAGATATACGATGTATACCTACGGCTCAGCGTCAGCTGTTCTCCCGGCTATGTAGCCCTGAGAACAGCTGATCCCGACATTCACATCAGGAGGATCGCAGCGGGTGTCAGGAGAAGTGACATCCCTGGGATCTGTTCCTTACTGCAGGTACTAATACTCCCAACATGGAGCACACTCTTCTCCATGCTGGGAGCTGTAGTACCTGCATTAATAGACATATCGCAGCAGAGTGTAACTTCTGACACCCACTGCGATCTGTCTATTAATGCAGGTACTACAGCTCCCAGCATGAGGCAGAGTGTGCTCCACGTTGGGAGTAATAGTACTTGTAGTAAAGGAAAGATCACTGCAGGTATCACTCCTGACACCCGCTGTGATGCTCCTGTATAATGTATGGATGCGGCGGCCGCGCTCCTATGGTCCTCTGCACGGCCGTATATATACACATATTCCTATTTCTCACAGAGAGCTGTGATTGGCTGGAACCATCTGGCCAATCACAGCTCTGCGGGAAATATGAATATGTGTATATATACGTGAGTGCAGGGGACCATAGAAGAGCGGCCACCGCATCTATACCTTATACAAGAGGATTGCAAGGGACCCCTGCGATCTGTCAATTAGTACAGGTAACTACTACTCCCATCATGGAAGAGTGTGTTCCATGCTGGGAGTAGTAGTACTACCTAAAAAATGTTTTTTAGAAAAGTGAAAAACACGCACACACTACATTTTTATTATTGTCGGCTACATTTTTAGTGCTTTACCCGCTCACATAAATTGATCCCTGTTTAAAAATGAATAAACATTTCATAATAAAAAAGATACATTTCGTTAGATACAATTTTTTCCATCACTACTGTATCTATTTTATTATGATTTTTTTTATGGTACCCTACGAAATTTTAATAAAAAAGGTATCTCCATAATTTTTTAGGATCGCTAAAGTCCAAAAAAAGAATAAAAAGATTTACCGAATGTACCCGAATACCGAATGTATCCGAAAAATCAAATTGCATCTTTATCCTTTTTATTATCTTTGTTATCAGAATGAATTCTTTACGTCATTTAGGGATAACGAATGCATTCGTTATTTACAGCTATTCGTATTATCGTGGCTATTCGGGAATGTTCAAAATATGTTTTCGTGCATTCGGATCGGTCCGAATGCCCGAAAACGGTAAAATTCGGTAAATTAGACATTCGTGCTGAACTGAATTGCACATGTCTAGAAGTTACACTGTACCAGGACATTGCGCCCACGACCTCCCGGCGCTCATGACCACAGGTATTGACTCTATTACTATCTCCGATCACGCTCCTGTACATCTTTCTTTGTCTCTGTCCCCTTTCCCCTCCAATTCTTGGCGCTGGAGATTGAATGAAGGCATCCTTTCTAATCAGACTGCTCTAGCTGACATTACGCAACAGTTATCCTTATACTTTGATTTAAACTCTAAGTCGGGAACGGCCTTCATGCGAGGGATATTCATTTCCTGGGGTTCCAAACTGAAGAAAGAGAGGCAGCGCAAGATCACTGACATTCTGTCTGAAATCTCCACCCTGGTGAGGATACACAAGTGTACCGGGGCGATAGCGATTCAGGAGACACTTAAATCCCTATTCACCACCCTTAATACTCTCCTCACCGAAAAATCAGCGGAGGCCTACCTCCACCACAGGCACCGTATTTATGCACACGGGGACAAGGGAGGTAAGCTCATGTCCACACTTATAAAGAAGGCGAGAACAAAACAACACATTCATGCAGTGAGAGATGAGAGAGGCCACCGGTATACAGACACGCCCTCCATTGCTAAAGCTTTCCAGACGTTTTACACCTCTCTGTATAATTTATCAGAGGGAGAGTCCCCGGACTCTGCTTCCGGACGTAGAGAGGCGACGAAAAGATTTCTGACATCACTAAACCTCCCTACTTTAGACGAACACATGCAGAGAGAACTCATGCTACCTATTACCCCAGAAGAAGTGCAGAGAGTGGTCTCTTTTTTCCCACCGGGGAAGAATCTGGGCCCGGACGGTCTTCCACTGGAATACTACCGTAAATTTGCGGACGTTCTGATCCCCCACCTCACCTCTGTTTGCGAGGCTTTATTCCGTGGGTCTCCTCTCCCTAAACAGTCCCTTGAAGCACATGTCACTCTCATTCACAAGGAAGGCAAGAACCCAGAAGACTGTGGGAGCTACAGACCAATATCACTTCTGAACTTAGACCTCAAAATCTGGGCTAAACTGCTCTCCTTGAGAATCAAGAGTCATCTTCCCCACTTAGTAGACGTGGACCAGTCGGGATTTGTACCAGGTAGGGAGGGTCGCACGAACACATTGAGACTGCTAACTGCGATCCAACATGCTCACATGAAAAGACTGCCCCTTGTCCTTCTTGGCATTGACGGCATTTGATAGGGTCAATTGGGAGTATATGAAGGAGACGCTACACCGCTTCGGATTTCCCCTGCAGTTTATAACAGCTCTTATGTCCCTTTACACACAACCGTATGCTTCGTTGATGGTCAACGATGACATATCCCCCCGTTCTGGATCACAAACGGGACCAGGCAGGGATGCCCCCTGTCCCCAACCATTTTTATACTAACAATGGAAACGCTTTTACAGAGAGTTCGACAGTTGACCAGTATCTCAGGATACAAAACCCCGAGGGGAGAGCTTAAAGCACTAGCCTTCGCAGATGATTTACTATTTCTCTTAAGTGACCCTGCACACGGACTGCCTAGTTTATTAGACCTGTTCGGAGAATTTGGCTCGCTGTCGTACTTTAAAGTAAATGTTTCTATGTCGGAATTATTAAACATTACTCTATCTGCAGCTAAGATTAGGGAGATCGGCTCCCTGTCCCCTTTCCCCTGGGCCAAATCGTCACTCACGTATCTAGGGGTTAAAATACCTAGCTCGCTCACAAGCATTTTTCAACTTAACTTCAAACCCCTACTAGCAGAGATTAAAGAGACATTGGCTGGATATGATCTTCCCCTGATCCTATGGATGGGTAGGAAAAACCTGGGTAGGAAAAACTCAGATGTTAATAAGTGCAGGTCAATGTTTTGATGCCAGATCTGTACTGTTATCTATACTATGATGGAGAAGGCGCTGCTGCGACAGCGACCCCCTCGCCTACCTTTGTTCCTTATCTCTTTGTATTGTGCGTTAATGACTTTAAAATAAAATAAAAACTTGTTTGAAAAAAAAAAAGTCTGATGTGTAAGTGAAAAAAAATGTTTACACTAAAATGCTGTTTCCCCCCCAAATTTTACATTTTTGCAAGGGGTAATAGGAGAAAATGACCCCCAAAATTTGTAAGCCCATTTCTTCTGAGTGTGGAAATACCCCATGTGTGGATGTCAAGTGCTCTGCTGGTGAACTACAATGCTCAGAAGAGAAGGAGCGCCATTGAGCTTTTGGAGAGATAATTTGTTTGGAGTAGTAGTCAGGGGCCATGTGCATTTACAAAGCCCCCGTGGTGCCAGAACAATGGACCCCACACATGTGACCCCATTTTGGAAACTACATCCCTCACAGAATTTTATAAGGAGTGCAGTGAGTATTTACACCCCACTGGTGTTTGACAGGTCTTTGGAACAGTGGGCTGTGCAAATTAAAAATTACATTTTTCATTTTCAAGGACCACTGTTCCAAAAATCTGTCAGACACATGTGGGGTGTAAATGCTCACTGTACCCCTTATTACATTATGTGAGGGGTGTAGTTTCCCAAATGGGGTCACATGTGTGGGGCGGGGTCCATTGTTCTGGCACTATGGGGGCTTTGTAAACACACGTAGCCTTCAATTCCGGACAAAATTTATCTTCAAAAGCCCAATGGTGCTCCTCTCTTCTGAGCATTGTAGTTCGCCCGCAGAGCACTTTCCATCCACATATGGGGTATGTTCTTACTCAGAAGAAATGGGGTTACAAATTTTGGGGGGCTTTTTTCCTATTTTCTGTTTTTTTTACTTTTTTATTTTCCTATCCAACTTTAATGAAAAATTCTTCAAACACCTGTGGGGTGTTAAGGCTCACGATACCACTTGTTACATTCCTTGAGGGGTGTAGTTTCCAAAATGGGGTCATATGTGGGTATTTCTTTTTTTGCGTTTATGTCAGAACCGCTGTAAGATCAGCCACCCTTGTGAAAATCACCAATTTAGACCTTAAATGTACATAGTGCACTCTCCCTCCTGAGCGTTGTGGTGCGTCCGCAGAGCATTTTACGCCCACCTATGGGGTATTTCCGTGCTCAGGAGAAATTGCGTTACAAATTTTAGGGGTATTTTTTTCCTTTTACTGCTTGTGAAAATAAAAAGTATGGGGCAACACCAGCATGTTAGTGTAAACATTTTTATTTTTTTACACAGGCTGGTGCAGCCCCATACTTTTCCTTTTCATAAGGGGTAAAAGGAGAAAAAGCCCCCCAAAATATGTAGTACAATTTCTCCCGATTATGGAAATACCCCATGTGTGGCCCTAAACTGTTTCCTTGAAATATGACAGGGCTCCGAAGTGAGAGAGCGCCATGCGCATTTGAGGACTAAATTAGGGATTGCATAGGGGTGGACATAGGGGTATTCTATCCCAGTGATTCCCAAACAGGGTGCCTCCAGCTGTTGCTAAACTCCCAGCATGCCTGGACAGTCAGTGGCTCTCTGGAAATGCTGGGAGTTGTTGTTTTGCAACAGCTGGAGGCTCCATTTTGGAAACACTGCCGTAAGATACGTTTTTCATTTTTATTGGGGGGGAACAGTGTAAGGGGGTGTATATATAGTGTTTTACCCTTTATTATGTGTTAGTGTAGTATTTTTAGGGGACATTCGCACTGGCGGATTACAGCGAGTTTCCCGCTAGGAGTTTGCGCTGTGGCGAAAAATTTGCCGCAGCTCAAACTTGAAACATAAACCCCACTGTAAACTCGCCCGTGTGAATTTTCCCTGTATGTTCACATGGGAGGGCAAACCTCCATCTGTTTCAAAACTACAACTCCCAGCATGTACTAACGGACCGTGCATGCTGGGAGTTGTACTTTTGCAATAGCTGGAGGAACACTGGTTGGAAAACCTTCAGTTAAGTTCTGTTACCTAACTCAGCACTTTCTAACCAGTGTGCCTCCAGCTGTTGCAAAACTACAATTCCCAGCATGTACTGATCGCCGAAGGTCATGCTGGGAGATGTAGTTATGCAACAGCCGGAGGTACGCAACTACAACTCCCAGCATGCCAAGACAGCTGTTTGCTATTTGGGCATTCTGGGATTTGTAGTTGTGCAAAAGCTGGAGGGTCACAGGTTGGAGATCACTGTGCATTGATCTCCAAACTGTGGGCCTCCAGATGTTGCAAAACTACAAATCCCAGCATGCCCAGACTGCAAACTGCTTTGTGGGCATTCTAGGAGTTGTAGTTTTGCAACATCTGGAGGGCTACAGTTTAGAGACCACTGTATATTGGTCTCAGACTGTAGACCTCCAGATGTTGCTAGGCAACTCACCGGCTTTCGTAGGATCCAGGGAGCCACATCGCCGTCCTCCTCTTCTGCCGCCGATCACCCCTGCCGATCGCCGCCTGCTGCCGCCGCCGGTTAGTGATTGGGCTTCGGTGCCGGACCCTGTCGGTTTCCCCGTTCTGCCCAGCCTACTGTGGGTGGGTAGAAAGGGGAAACTGAAAGTTAACCCCCCTGCCCCCGATCTGCAATTGGTTGTCGCTTCTTGATGACCATTAGCAGGGATAGGAGGGGTGGCACCCCTGCCACCTCACTCCAATCCCTTCAGGGGGATCGTGGGTTTCTTTGACAACCGCGATCCCCTTTATATACCAGTCACCATAGACCTGTATGACCATAGGCGTGCGCAGCCTATTGCATTAGGGTGTGCATCCTAAAGTACAAACTCACGCCGCACGCATGCGTATATATATATATATATATATATATATATATACATACATACATATACATACACACACACACACATACAAACACACAAATACACTCTTGCTTGCATGCACACATACATAAACAGAGAAGACACCACTAGATAAATCCATTGTCCCCGTAGTCATCCAGATAGCCAATACAGATACCAAACATGCAAGAAAGTCCAAGACCACAGCACCAAAATTGGAAAAAAAGAGCTATTATTTATTGGTTCCTCAAAAAAACTTTTGGGGAACTAATAAACTACAGTTCTTTTGCACGTATCAGTTTATAATTTTTGGTGCTGTGGTCTTGGACTTTGTTGCAAACCTGTATACCATATAAGTAATTGTATCCAGGATCATATAAAGGTAGATACCAGCTGTACACAGGATCTGTATACCATATAGGGGATTATAGTTACATCTAGGGACTCACAGGTAACATAATTTCTGATCAGCGATGTCCTCTTTCCTTTTCTTGTGTATCTGGATCAGATTGACATGTCAACTTCTTCCAGGTAAAAACCATCTCTTTAGCATCTGCAGGAAAAACATGTTAGACTCTGCATTTTTCCAGTGCAATGCCCTCTCATAATAAGGAATAGTAGGTACCCCATTAAGTAGGCCTTTCCCCCACCATAGACCCCCTCATTAGATAAATACGTCTGAAAGTAGGTAGGTTGTTAGCTATCTAGATAGGTAGGTAGGCAGGTAAGTAGGTAGCTAGCTACATGGGTAGGTTGCAACTATGTCGGTAGCTAGGTATGTTCATAGCTAGGTTGGTTGTTAGCTAGATAGCTTGTTAAGTGTCTAGGTAGATTGTTAGCTAGCTAAGTAGATAGCCATACAGGTAGGTAGTTAGGTTGCTAGGTAAATAGCTAGGTAGGTAGCAAGGTTGGTTATTAGCAACATAGGTGGGTAGCTAGCTAGGTAGCCAGGTAGGCAATTAGCTAGGTAGGTTGTTAGCTAGCTAGGTAGCCATGTAGTTAGGTTGCTAGGTAGATAGATAGCTAGGTAGGTAGCCAAGTAGTTAGGTAGATGGATAGTTAGGTAGGTAGATATTCAGGTTGCTAGATAGCCAGGTAGATAGTCAGGTAGCCAGCTTGCTATGTAGGTAGCCAGGTAGTTAGATAGCCAGGGAAGTAGGAAACCAGGTAGGTAGGTTGTTAGCTAGATTGGCAGGTAGGAATTAACACTTTTCAGGTTAAAATGATGGGTTTCCCAGTACATTAATAATATAGACACTGATTTGAATAGGGACCTTCCATACAATTAAATATACCTTTTATTATGTTCCAATAAAATATCGACTTACACTACAAAATATACAGGCTGCCACCGATCACCTATGGATTAGGACACATTTATCTTATTGCACTTGAGTATAAGTAGTCTCTCAGGATAAACTCCATATAAAGGGCAAAAACAGTGTATAAAAACACACAAAATATACACACAATTAATTATATATGCGTGACATCACAGGATACACATATGCGGGGGATATTTTCTCCTATTCTGACCCCTATTTTTTATTTCTCCTTATATGTCCTGTATGAGGGGCATTTATTTGCGCACCGATCTGTGATTTTTAACGGTTCCGTTTTTGTTTCGATGGGACCTTTTGATTGCTTTCTTTTGTCTTTTTGATTAAATTCTGGAGTTGCAGTTAGTTACTAACTACAACTTCCAGCATGCCTTGATACAGCCTGTGGCTCAGCAGCATGTTGGACTATATAGTAGAATATAGTATGGATCAGTGTTTCCCAACCAGAGGTGCCTCCAGCTGTTGCAAAACTGTAACTCCCAGCATGCCCGGACAGCCAACAGCTGTCCAGGCATGCTGGGAGTTGTAGTTTTGCAACAGCTGGAGGCACTCTGGTTGGGAAACACTGATATAGTATATGGTGCAACATTCTGGTAGTTGGTGGATTGGTTATATAAATACCGGCCAGGTGGCACCCTACTTTAGACTCCTCTGCCCCCTGCCCCTCTGTCCCCTCCTCCTGTACATTTGCTCCTTCCCAGCCCCCTCTGCCACCACTTCTTCGCACTGTTCTGTGACTGTCCCTCCACAGACCCCCTCCTTCACAATCTTTTGATCCCTGACCCCAACAACCACCCCCCCCCCCCCCACCGCCCTTTTTACCTTTCCGGGCTGCAGATGACATCGGGCGGGCTGTAGATCACATTGGGGCGGCTCCTGGTCACGCCTGGCTGCTGCCTTCTGCAGTGGTTTAAGCTCCGAGCTTCCGTCCTGCTCGGAGCAGCCGGGGCAGGGGTGCGTGCCTGCGCACGGAAGTGTGCTACTCCTAAAGTAGCAGTGTCCCCGGCCCGACCTAAGGAACTTGGGACCGGAGGACCTGCCCTGAGTGGGGTCCCTTTCTGCGTGCCAGAGTGGCCCCACTGTTTTACAAATATATTTAAAAAATGGAGGAAGATTTTAAAAAAAGCCGGAGCAGCTGACATCCGGGGCCCAGGCCCCGAATAAAATGACCTAGTGACGCCCCTGAGCCTGGGCTTGATTAGGGTGTGCCCAGGCACACCCGGCACACCCCGTGCGCACGCCTATGTGTATGACCCGGAATCGGCGCAAATCGCCGGTGTAAATATGCCGGCGATTTGCAGCGATCGCCGACATGTTGCACGGGATGCCTGCTGAATGATTTCGGCTGGGATCCCGGTCCGGTCCCCGCCCAGCGTGTGGTGGGGATCGGAATTCCCAGGGGCGTATGGATACGCCCTGGGTCCTTAACGATCAAAAACCCAGGGCGTATCCATATGCCCTGGGTCCTTAAGGGGTTAAGGGGTTAATAAAAGTAATAGTAATAATAATAATAATTATACTGTTTCTACCATATCCACTTATCCAGAGATTTTATGCTAGAGATATATTGTCATCCTCCATTCCTGGGAATCCACCTCTCCCCTTCTACAGATCTCTGATTCCTTAATCATCCAATAGGGGGGCTTGTTTCCCACTTATGTACAAAAAAAATTCTAGGTGGACAATATCTTCTGTCTCCATTACAAGCTGTATGTCCAATATGGGAAATGTGCCTTGAATTATGCAGCTCCTCGCTCACTTGTTAATGTATCAAGTGACCCAGAGCCCACCACGTGGAGGTGGCTGCATTTCGGGCTCCTCCCCACCCCCACCCCCAACCATATGCAGATCTTGTGTGACCCAATCAGCGTCTTGTTAAATTGGTTCACATTGATCGTCAATGGCCTTTGCTGTAATACTTCTTAGCTTTGTATGTAGGAAGTAAAATGGCATCTTGAATGTGGTCATCATGCCGGTTAGTGTGCGGTTGGCCATGGCCCATGCTCCAACCCACACATTGGATACATAATTGGACCACTTCAGTTTGCTTTTAGCATATTGCCAAGTCCGCTGCAGCCAAGACACTTTGGGCTCCGAGGCATCTTCAGAGGTTGTTGGTAAATCCATCTGGTTATCCGCCATGGTGACTGTCACATGATCGCTGTGCCTGGATTCATGTGGGTCTGAATTGTCACCTAAAGCCATGTCAATAGCCACATCTGCTCGCTGACCACGGTGCTTAATCTTCTTCCCAGGTATTTTATGGATCTCATAATATGGTGGAGTGACCTTATAATGATATAGGTTAGTATACCGCCAAAGGAAACTCGTCACGTAATGTATGAGACACACGACAGGCACCGATAGAACTGGGATATCTGCAAAATAGCAAAAGTATACAATATATTAGACCTATATTCATTCATTTATTTATGTATATATATGTAAATTGATATATTCACACATATAATATATATGTATAAAAATTTATTATTTATATATTATTAATCAAATATTATTATTTCAGAGTAGTTTCCCATGTTTTCTTTTAGAAGGCAAAATACTTAAAACATTGATTCACAAACTAAAATCATTTATCTCACAGAAGTAAACCTTTTCCTAATTGCTGTAAGAGACTTAAAGGAGTACTCTGCCCCTAGACATCTTATCCCCTATACAAAGGATAGGGGATAAGATGTCTGATCGCAGGGGTCTCGCAGCTGGTACCTCAGCAATCTCTGTGCAGCACCCAGCATTCGTTCACAACACTGGGTGACAGGGTCATAATGTCACGGCCACGCCCCTCGTGACATCACGCCACACCCCCTCAATGCAGCCACCACACCCCCTCCCATAGACTTACATTGAGGGGGCGTGGCCCTGACATCACGACCCCGGGGGCAGCAGAGTACCCCATCAAAGCCACCCAGGATAGACTGTACAAGAGAACATCAGTAACTTTACTGCACTCTACTATATTAACTTTACACTAATACATTCATGTTAAATCCATTTATAAACTGAAATTTTGGAAGTTTTCATTATTCCTACCTCTTAGCTTCATGGTCACCGTCCTTACAGGATCCTTTTGCCTAAATAGACAAAATTCTCTTCAATTTGCAAAATAAGCGCAGGTCTAGTAGGAGAACGTGTTCACCCGCCGAACCGAGGAAATAAGTGTTAGGGATTGGATTCTACCCTGGAGAAAGTCTCTTTGATGTGTGATGTCACAGCAGATGACATCACGTGTATGTGTATCCATTGTAATGGCTGTACTGTACTTTACTTACACTATGTACAGTTATATACTGGGGGTTTACAAAGGATTTGAAGATTACAGTTTTAACCCCTTCAGGGTCACAGCCCTTTTTGGTCTTGAGGACACAGGAAATTTTCATTTTTACCTTAAAATTTTTTCCTCCTCCCCTTCTAAGAGCCATAAATCTTAAAATGTTCAACCTAAAGACCAATATGAGGGTTTATTTCTTTTGCAACCAACTGTACTTTGTAATGAAGCCTTTCATTTTAACATAGAATATATGGTACTATAAAAAAATATATATATTATTTGCGACAGGAAATTGAGAAGAAAACCGCAATTTTGCACTTTTGATAGTTTTTGTTTTTACACAATGAACTGTATGATAACACCGACATGTTCTTTTTATACTGCGGGTCAATGCTTGGGTACACGCTTTACTATTTTTGTACTGCTTCAAAAAATATAAATATATATCAAACTTTTTAAACAATATAAGTATGTTTTAAACTGTATGAGGGCTAAGTTTTTTGCTGTATTCATCCCTGTATATGGAAAAATAAAAAAGTTATAGAGGCCAGAAGAGGACAATTTTAAACCTACTAATTTTGGTGCAAAAAGTTACAAGTGTAACAACTCCATAGATGATCTCTCTGGTCAGATTGGTGTAATTGGGGTAGATATAAATCTAATAAGAGAAGACATGAAAAAAAGGGGGTGGGCATGCCCAGAGGGGGTTGTGATGGTTTCCTTTTCTTTTTTATTTATTTTTTTATTTCTCCTCTGCTTTCTTTATTCTTTCCCAATGGTTAGGATGCCTAGGCGTTGCTCTTTCCCATCCCCTCTGTTGTGTTGCAGAATAAGGTAAACAAAATTAAGATTCTCGCATGGAACGTTGGGGGATTAGGGGACAATGTTAAGAGGATGGCAGTAATGAGGGTAGTAAGAAACCACCTCCCGTGTGTGGTGGGCTTGCTCGAGACACACCTTACGGGGGACACGGTGCACCTCCTGGGAAGAAATTGGTGGGGTAATAGCTACCACTCCTTTTTCTCTTCTCACTCAAGGGGAGTTTCGGTTCTCTTTCATAGGCGTATAAAATGGGAGCTGTTTGGGAAGAGGGTGGATGAGTATGGGCGATTCATCTTTTTACATGGCAATATGGATGGTTTGATTTGTGTTCTAGCCTTTGTTTATGTCCCTCCTCCTTTCTCCTCAGATATTTTGATTAAGCTTTTGGATTTTTGTGTAGGGAAGGACTGTCCTATGTTCCTGCAGGGAGATATAAACTGTGTAAGCTCAGAGGAAATGGATAGACTTCGTATGCAGGGAGTAGTTAGAAGTACGGGGGTGTCCCCATTGGCTAAAATCTGCACAGAGTTCGGATGGAAGGATATTTGGAGGATGCAAAATCCGGAAGCTAGAAAGTATTCTTGCTGGAATAAAACCAGCCGAACTCTGTCCAGAATAGATACATGTATTGGTAATCCCCAAAGCTGGGATAAAATAAGCCAGATTCCTTATCTCACTCGCTGCCTGTCTGACCACGCAGCGATAGAGATAAATATTATTACGGGAGGGTTGGCCTGGGAGGGTTTGTTAAAAATTAACGCACACTGGTTTACACTTATAGATAACGGAGGGATATTAAAGAGTCTTGTAGAGTACTTTAGGAACAACTGGGGGACAGCGAGTGACCAGATGGTATGGGAAGCGGGGAAGGCGTTCCTCAGGGGAGAGTTAATAAGAGCAATTAAAAGAAAGAAGCGGGAGTTTAGGAGTAGGGAGGAAGAGCTGAGGAAGAATTGTTTGAAGACAGAAGAACAACAAGTACGGAACCCCACGGAGGAAGGTAAAAGTAAGTGGCAGGAGTGCCAGGATGCCCTGGACGGCTATCTGTTAAGTAAAAGTAAGAGCAAGTCCCTTTTCCAGGGACACCAGAGACTGGTAGAGGCGGGTACCTCAAATAAGTTTCTGATGTCACTGGTGAGGTAGCAGAGAGCCTCTCCAGGGCCTCAGAGAATTATAGGGAGAGAAGGTAAGGAATGTGTGGGAAGGAAAGAGGTTCTTAGAAAATTTGGAGAATATTACAAGGAATTATATACATCAGAAATAGAGAAAGAAAGTAAAGAAATAAAAAAGTACCTACAAGTAATAGGGCTCCCTCAAATCCCGAGTGAAGTTAGGGAGGAAATGGAGAATTCAGTAAGTGTGGGGGAATTAGAACATGCTCTTAAAAAAACACGGGGTAATACCACCCCTGGGAGTGATGGCCTCCCTTTTGAGGTATACAGAAGATACAGTAGCTGCCTGTTACCAGCATTAGCCCGAGTTTTGTCCTCTAGTGGGAAGGGATTAGGGTTGCCACTTTCTATGAGGGAATCCATTATAATCCTATTGTTGAATGAAGGGAAGAGTGAGGAGGAGATGGGCTCGTATAGGCATAAAATTTATCAGTGTGTTTTTGTTTTTTTGTAACACAATTTTGTATGCATTTTTTTGAGCAAATAAAAAAGGAGAAGAAAAAAAAAGTTATAATAAGTAAAACAAAATCAAACCTTAATAAGCTGGGTATCAATTTAATTGTATGGATCTACAGAAAAAATATAAGGTGTAATTTTTACCGAAAACTGCACTGTGTACAACCGTAAGCCCCTAAAAAAAATTTCAAAATGGCGTTTGTTTTTTTCAATTTTGCCCAACAAATATATTTTTTCTAGCTTTGCCGTAGATTTTGTGGTGAAATTATTGATGTAATTACAAAGTACAATGTGTGGTGCAAAAAAAAACAGCCCTTATAGGAGTCTGTGTTATGATTTTAGGAAGGTGAGGAGGAAAAAACTAGCGCAAAAATGAAAACCTGTGGTCCTGAAAGGGTTAAAAAAAATATATATTTTTTTCATTGTCACTGCACCTGCACTCACATTTAACCCATGGACATGTTTTATTCATATGGTTATGCTTGTACTGGCACTTAATCTGTGATTTGCTGTTTTTATCGGTACCACATTTGCGTATATGTGATTTTTGATGCCTTTTTTTTTATTAACTTTTTTATTTTTTTTCCGGGATGTGATCACAAATCAGCATTGGACTTTGTTATTTTTACGTTTTATGCCGTTCACTGTATGGAATCATTAATGTTATATTTTATCATTCGGACTATTCTTGACATTGCTATACCAAATATGTTGATTTATTTTATTTTTTTTACAAATTTGTATTTGTAAAATGGGAAAAGAGGGGGAATTAATTTTTTTTATTGGAGGAGGTAATTATTCCCATTATTAAACTGTAACAGTTAATAGCTATCTTTTGATTTTTAACCTGTTGGGGACAAAGGGCGTATGCATACGCCCTTGCATCCTGGTACTTAAGGACGAAGGGCGTATCCATACGCCCGTGGGAATTTCGGTCCCCGCCGCGGGCCGGGTGTGGACCGGACCGGGGTGACTGCTGATATCTATCAGCAGGCACCCCGTGCAAATGCCCTTGGGGGGTCATTAGACCCCCCCATGTCGGCGATCAGCGCAAATCTCAAGTGAATTCACACTTGCGATTTGCGCCGATTCCGGGTCATCACAGGTCTATGGTGACCCGAAATAGAAGGGGGATCGCGGTTGTCTAAGAAGGGATAGGAGTGAGGTGGCAGGGGTGCCACCCCTCCTATCCCTGCTATTGGTGGTCTAGACGTGACCACCAATAGCAGATCGGGGTGGAGGGATTTACTTTCGTTTTCTTCGTCCTGCCCACCCACAATAGGCGGGGCAGGACGGGGAAACAACGGGACCAAACGCCGAAGGTTCACTTACCCCTCTGGAGGCTGCGGGCGATGGTGATCGGCGGGCGGCGACGGAGATCGGCGCGGGCGGTGGGCGGCAGAATAAGACGGCTCCCTGGATCCTACAGAAGCCGATAAGTTGCCTAGCAACATCTGGATGGCTACAGTCTGAGACTCTAGCCCTCCAGATGTTGCAAAACTACAACTCCCAGCATGCCCAGACAGCTGTTTGCTGTTTGGGCATGCTGGAATATGTAGTTTTGCAACAGCTGGAGGGCTGCAGTTTGAGACCACTATATAGTGGTCTCTAAACTGTATCCCTCCAGATCTTGCAAAACTACAACTCCTAGCATGCTCAAACAGCTCTTTGCTGTCTGGGCATGCTGGGATTTGTAGTTTTGCAACATCTGGAGGGTCACAGTTTGGAAATCACTGTGCAGTGGTCTATAAACTGTAGCCCTCCAGATGTTGCAAAACTGCAAATCCCAGCATGCTCAAACAGCAAACAGCTGTCTCACCATGTTGGGAATTGTAGTTGCGTAACCTCCAGCTGGTGCATAACTACATCTCCCAGCATGCCCTTCGGCGATTAGTACATGCTGGGAGTTGTAGTTTTGCAACAGCTGGAGGAACACTGGTTGGAAAATACTGTTTAACAGAACCTAACTGAAGGTTTTCCAACCAGTGTGCCTCCAGCTGTTGCAAAACTACAACTCCCAGCATGCATGGTATGTCAGTACATGCTGGGAGTTGTAGTTTTGCAACAGCTGGAGGCACACTGGTTGGAAAATACTGTTAGGTAACATAGCCTAACTGAAGGTTTTTAACCAGTGTGCCTCCAGCTGTTGCAAAAGTACAACTCCCAGCATGCACGGTATGTCAGTACATGCTGGGAGTTGTAGTTTTGCAACAGCTGGAGGCACACTGGTTGGAAAATACTGTTAGGTAACATAGCCTAACTGAAGGTTTTCCAACCAGTGTGCCTCCAGCTGTTGCAAAAGTACAACTCCCAGCATGCACTGTCAGTGCATGCTGGGAGTTGTGGTTTTGAAACAGCTGGAGGTTTGTCCCCCCATGTGAACGTACAGGGTACATTCACACGGGCAGGTTTGCAGTAAGTTTCCTGCTTCAAGTTTGGTCTGCGGCAAATTTTTCGCCGCAGCTGAAACTCCTAGCGGGAAACTCACCGTAACACGCCAGTGTGAATGTACCCTAAAAACACTACACTACACTACCACATAATAAAGAAAAACAATACATATACACCCCCTTACACTGTCCCCCCCCCAATAAAAATGAAAATCGTATTGTACGGCAGTGTTTCCAAAACGGAGCCTCCAGCTGTTGCAAAACAACAACTCCCAGCATTTCCGGACAGCCACTGACTGTCCACGCATGGTAGGAGTTAAGCAACAGCTGGAGGCACCCTTTTTGGGAATCACTGGCATAGAATACCCCTATGTCCACCCCTATGCAATTCCTAATTTATTCCTCAAATGCGCATGGCGCTCTCTCACTTCAGATCCCTGTCGTATTTCAAGGAAACAGTTTAGGGCCACATATGGGGTATTTCCGTAATTGGGAGAAATTGCACTACAAATTTTGGGGGGCTTTTTCTCCTTTTACCCCTTATGAAAAGGAAAAGTTGGGGGTTACACCAGCCTGTTAGTGTAAAAAAAAAAAATGTTTACACTAACATGCTGGTGTTGCCCCATACTTTTTATTTTCACAAGCAGTAAAAGGAAAAAAAGCCCCCCAAAATTAGTAAAGCAATTTCTCCTGAGTGCGGAAGTATCCCAGATGTGGGCGTAAAACGCTCTGCGGATGCACAACAAGGCTCAGGAGTGAGAGCACACCATGTACATTTGAGGCCTAAATTGGTGATTTGCACAGGGGTGGCTGATTTTACAGTGGTTCTGACATAAATGCAAAAACCTAAATACCCACATATGACCCCATTTTGGAAACTACACCCTCCACGGAACGTAACAAGGGGTATAGTGAGCCTGAACACCCCACAGGTGTTTGACGAATTTTCATTAAATTTGGATGGGAAAATGAAAAAAAAAATGTTTTCACTAAAATGCTGGTGTTCCCCTAAATTTTTCATTTTCACAAGGGAAAATAGGAAAAAAGCCCCCCAAAATTCCTAACCCCATTTCCTCTGAGTAAGAACATACCCCAAATGTGGATGTAAAGTGCTCGGCAGGCGCACTACAATGCTCAGAAGAGAAGGAGCGCCATTGGGATTTTGAAGAGAAAATGTGTCCGGATTTGAAGGCCACATGAGTTTTTACAAAGCCCCCATAGTGCCAGAACAATTGACCCCCCCCACATGTGACCTCATTTTGGAAACTACACCCCTCGTGTAATGTAATAAGGGGTACAGTGAGCATTTACGCCCCACATTTGTCTGACAGATTTTTGGAACAGTGGTCCGTGAAAATGAAAAATTGTATTTTTCATTTTCACAGTCCACTGTTCCAAAGATCTGTCAAATGCCAGTGGGGTGTAAATACTCACTGCATCCCTTATTACATTCTGTGAGGGGTGTAGTTTCCAAAATGGGGTCACATGTGGGGGGTCCATTGTTCTGGCACCACAGGGGGCTTTGTAAACGCACATGGCCCTTGACTACCATCCCAAATGAATTCTCTTTCCAAAAGCTCAATGGCGCTCCTCCTCTTCTGAGCATTGTATTTCGCATGCAGAGCATTTTACGTCCTAACATGGGGTATTTCCATACTCAGAAGAGATGGGGTTACAAATTTTGGGGGGCATTCTCTCCCATAACCCTTTGTAAAAATTGTAAATTTGGGGAAGAAACAGCACTTTAGTGGAAAAATTTACACATCTGATTTTAACGAAAAGTCGTCAAACACCTGCGTGGTGTTATGGCTCACTGGACCCCTTGTTACGTGCCTTGAGGGGTGTAGTTTCCAAAATGGTGTGCCATGTGGGGTTTTCTGCTGGTGTTCTGGCACCATAGGGCCTTCCTAAATGTGACATGCCCCCCAAAAACCATTTCAGCAAAATTCACTCTCCAAAATGCCATTGTTGCTCCTTCCTTCTGAGCCCTCTACTGTTAGGGTTAGGGTTAGGGTTAACAAACTTACTGAATGTCATTTTGGATACTTTGAGGGGTGCAGTTTTTATAATTGGGTCATTTGTGGGGTATTTCTAATAGGAAGGCCGTTCAAATCCACTTCAAACCTAAACTGGTCCCTGAAAAATTCCGATTTTGAAAATTTTGTGAAAAATGTGAAAATTGCTGCTGAACTTTGAAGCCCTCTGATGTCTTCCAAAAGTAAAAATATGTCAAACTTATGATGCATATATAAAGTAGACATATTGTATTTGTGAATCAATGTATAATTTATTTGGAATGTCTATTTTCCTTACAAGCAGAGAGCTTCAAAGTTTTAAAATTGCAACATTTTCAAATTTTTCATCAAATTTTTGAATTTTTCACCAAGAAATGATGCAAATATCGACAAAAATTTACCACTACCATAAAGTAGAATATGTCATGAAAAAACAGTCTCAAAATCAAATTTATAAGTAAAAGCATCCCAGAGTAATTAATGCTTAAAGTGACAGTGGTCAGATTTGCAAAAAATGCTCCCTTTTTTAGGGTTATAATGGGCTCCTTCCCCAAGGGGTTAATACTGATCAGTAATATCGACAATCTACTTCTCTGGTCTCAAGATCTCTGGACCGAGCGCACTACAATGCTCAGAAGAGGAGGAGCGCCATTGAGCTTTTGGAGAGAGAATTTGTTTGGAATGGAAGTCAGGGGCCATGTGCGTTTACAAAGCCCCCCGTGGTGCCAGAACAGTGGACCCCCCACATGTAACCCCATTTTGGAAACTACACCCCTCACAGAATTTAATAAGGGGTGCAGTGAGTATTTACACCCCACTGATGTTTGACAGGTCTTTGGAACAGTGAGCTGTGTAAATGAGAAAATTGCATTTTTCATTTTCACGGACCACTGTTCCAAAAATCTGTCAGACACCTGTGGAGCGTAAATGCTCACTGCACCCCCTATTACAATATGTGAGGGGTGTAGATTCCAAATTGGGGTTACATGTGGGGTTACACTTTACATCCACATATGGGGTATGTTCTTACTCAGAAGTAATGGGGTTACAAATTTTTGGGGGCATTTTTTTCCTATTTTCCCTTGTGAAAATGAAAAATTTAGGGTAACGCCATCATTTTAGTCAAAAAATGTTTGTTTTTTCATTTTCCCATCCAACTTTAATGAAAATTCTTGGTTGTTAAGGCTCACTATACCCCTTATGTTCCGTGCGGGTTGTAGTTTCCAAAATGGGGTCACATGTAGGTATTTATTTTTTTGTGATTATGTCAGAACCGCTGTAAAATCAGCCACCCCTGTGCAAATCACCAATTTAGGCCTCAAATGGTCATGGTGCACTCTCATTCCTGAGCATTGTTGTGCGTCCACAGAGCATTTTACACCCCACATATGGGGTATTTCCGTGCTTTTCCTTTTACCACTTGTGAAAATAAAAAGTATGGGGCAACACCAGCATGTTTATTTTTTTATACTAACAGGCTGGTGTAGCCCCCAACTTTTCCTTTTCATAAGGGGTAAAAGGAGAAAAAGCCCCCCAAAATTTGTAGTGCAATTTCTCCCAAGTACGGAAATACCCCATACGTGGACCTAAACTGTTTCCTTGAAATACAATAGGGCTCCAAAGTGAGAGAGCACCATGTGCATTTGAGGAATTAATTAGGGATTGCATAGGGGTGGACATAGGGGTATTCTACACCAGTGATTCCCAAACAGGGTACCTCCAGCTGTTAATAAACTCCCAGCATGCCTGGACAGTCAATGCTGGGAGTTGTTGTTTTGCAACAGCTGAAGGCTCCGTTTTGGAAACACTGCTGTACGATATATTTTTCATTTTTTTTGTTTATTGGGGGGGGGGGCAGTGTAAGGGGGTGTATATGTAGTGTTTTACCCTTTATTATGTGTTAGTGTAGTGTAGTGTTTGTAGGGTACATTCACACTGGTGGGCGTTTATGGTGAGTTTCCCCGCTAGGAGTTTGCGCTGCGGCGAAAATTTTGCCGCAGCTCAAACTTGAAGCGGAAAACTCACTGTAAACTCGCCCGTGTGAATGTACCCTGCATTCTGGGCGTTGTACTTTTGCAACAGCTGGAGGCACACTGGTTGGAAAACCTTCAGTTAGGTTCTGTTCCCTAACTCAGTATATTCCAACCAGTATGCCTCCAGCTGTTGAAAAACTACAACTCCCAGCATGTACAGATCGCCAAAGGGCATGCTGGGAGATGTAGTTATGCAACAGCTGGAGGTACGCAACTACAACTCCCAGCATGCCGAGACAGCTGTTTGCTGTTTGGGCATGCTGGGATTTGCAGTTTTGCAACATCTATAGGGCCACAGTTTAGAGACCACTGCACAGTGATCTCCAAACTGTGGCCCTCCAGATGTTGCTAGGCAACTCACTAGCTTCCGTAGGATCCAGAGAGCCACATCGCCATCCTCTTCTGCCGCCGATCGCCACCCGCAGCTGCCGCTGACAGGTGAGTGTACTTCGGTGCCGGTCCCTGTCGGTTTCCCCGTTCTGCCCTGCCTATTGTGGGTGGGCAGAACGGGGAAACCGAAAGTTAACCCCCCCCCCCCTCGCCCCAATCTGCTATTGGTCGTTGCTTCTTGATGACCAATACCAGGGATAGGAGGGATAGGAGGGGTGGCACCTCTTCCCTTCAGGGTGATCGTGGGTGTCTTGGACAACCGCGATCCCCCTTATATTCCAGGTCACCATAGACCCCCCTGGGCATTTGCACGGGATGCCTGCTGAATGATTTCAGCAGGCATCCCGATCCCCGCACGGTGGGGCCTGGAATTCCCAAGGGGCGTATGGATATGCCCTGGGTCCTTAATGATCAGAAACCGAGGGCATATCCATACGCCCTGGGTCCTTAAGGGGTCAAAGGGGTTAAAAATAAATAATTAATTTTTTATGGTCACTGAACTTTTAACCCCTGGACATGTTGTATTCATATAGTAATTGCTTGTATGGGCACTGGTAATCATGGAATATTGTGTGAGATGCTCCGCCAGAATTTTCCATGAAAATTTGGTTCCAAACTCAGCATATTTGACGCAAAAAAAAAAGTGTAGCGAAAATGAACTCTCGTATTTTAACCCCTTAAGGACTGAGCCCTTTTTCACCTTAAAGGGGTACTCCGCCCCTAGACATCTTATCCCCTATCCAAAGGATGGTGGAAAAGATATCAGATCGCTGGGGTCCCACTGCTGGGGACCCCCGGGATCTTCGCTGCGGCACCACGCTATCATTACTGCACAGAGCGAGTTCGCTCTGCGAGTAATGACGGTCAATACAGGAGCTGGAACATCATGATGTCACGGCTCCGCCCCCTTCTGACATCACGGCTCCACCCCCTTTGTGATGTCACGGCCCGTCCCCTCAATACAAATCGATGGGAGGGGGCGTGGCGGTTGTCATGCCCCCTGCCATAGACTTGCGTTAAGAGGGCAGGTCGAGATGTCACAAGGGGCGGAGCCATGACGTCACGCTGCTCCGTCCCCTATATTGCCCGTCATTACACAGAGAGCGAATTCGCTCTGTGCATTAATGATAGCGTGGTGCCGCAGTGGCGATCCCGGGGGTTCCCAGCAGTGGGACCCCGGCGATCTGACATCTTATCCCCTATCCTTTGGATAGGGGATAAGATGTCTATGGGCGGAGTACCCCTTTAAGGACTCAGCCCTTTTTTGCAATTCTGACCACTGTCACTTTAAGCATTAATAACTCTAAGATGCTTTTACCAATTATTCTGATTCCAAGACTGTTTTTTCGTGACATATTCAACTTTAACACAGTGGTAAATTTTCATCGTTACTTGCATCCTTTCTTGGTGAAAAATCCCCAAATTTCATTCAAATTTTGAAAATTTAGCATTTTTCTAACTTTGAAACTCTCCGCTTTTAAGGAAAATGGATATTGCAAATAAATTATATATTGATTCACATATACAGTATGTCTACTTTATATTTGCATCATGAAGTTGACATGTTTTTACTTTTGGAAGACATCAAAGAGCTTCAAAGTTCAGCAGCAATTTTCACATTTTCCACAAAAATTTTCAAAATCTGAATTTTTCAGGGACCAGTTCAGTATTGAAGTGCGTTTGAGGAGTCTTCTTATTAGATATACCCCATAAATGCCCCCCTTATAAAAACTGCACCCCCCCCCCCCCCAAAGTTTCAGTTTCACAGGAATAGCAGCAAAGTAAAGGAGTAAATCTTAATTTTTACACTTGCATGTTCTTGTAGACCCAGTTTTTGAAATTTTACTAGGGGTAAAAGGAGAAAAAGCCCCCCAAAATTTGTAACCCAATTTCTCTCGAGTAAGGAAATACATCATATGTGGATGTCAAGTGCTCTGTGGGTGCACTACAAGGCTCAGAAGGGAAGGAGCGACAATGGGATTTTGGAGAGTGTTTGTGAAATGGTTTTTAAGGGGTATGTCACATTTAGGAAGCCCCTATGGTGCCAAAATATCAGAACCCCCCCCCACATGGCATACTATTTTGGAAACTACACCCCCCAAGGAATGTAACAAGGGGTCTGCTGAGCCTAAACACCTCACAGGTGTTTGACGACTTTTCGTTAAAGTCGGATGTGTAAATGCATTTTTTTTTTCACTAAAATGCTGGTTTTCCCCCAAATTTTACATTTTTACAAGGGGTTATAAGAGAAAATGCCCCCCAAAATTTGTAATCCCATCTCTTCTGAATATGGAAAGACCCACTGTGTGGATGTCAAGTGTTCTGCTGGCACACTACAATGTTCAGAAGAGAAGAAGTCACATTTGGCTTTTGGAAAGCAAACTGTGCTAAAATTGTTTTTGGGGGGCATGTTGCATTTAGTAAGCCACTATGGTGCCAGAACAGCAAAAAAAATAAATAAATAAATAAATAAATAAAACACATTGCATACTATTTTGGAAACTACACCCCTCAAGGAACTTAACAAAGCGTACAGTGAGCTTTAACACCCCACAGGTGCTTTACAAATTTCTGCTAAAGTTGGACGAGAAAATTAAAAATTTGATTTTTTTCACTAAAATGATGGTGTAAGCCCAAATTTTTCATTTTCACAAGGGGTAATTGGAGAAAAAGCCTCCCAAAATTTGTAACCCCATTTCTTCTGAGTATGGAAATACCCCATATGTGGATGTAAAGTGCTCTGCGGGTGAACTACAATGCTCAGAAGAGAAGGAGCGCCATTGAGCTTTTGGTGAGAGGATTTGGTTGGAATAGAAGTGGGAGGCCATGTGTGTTTACAAAGCCCCCCTGGTGCCAGAACAGTGGGACCCCCCCCCACATGTGACCCCATTTTGGAAACTACACCCCTCTTAGAATTGAATAAAGGGAGCAGTGAACATTTACACCCCACTAGCATTTGATAGATCTTTGGAACAGTGGGCAGTGCAAATAAAAATATAACATTTTAAATTTTCACGGAACACTGTTCCAAAAATCTGTCAGACACCTGTGGGGCGTACATGCTCACTGTACCCATTATTACATTACATGAGGGGTGTAGTTTCCAAAATGGGGGTCACATGTGGGGGGGGGTCCACTGTTCCGGCACTATGGGGGATTTGTAAACACACATGGCCTTCAATTTCAGACACCTTCTCTTGCCAAAAGCCCAAGGTTACTCCTTCTCTTCTGAACATTGTAGTTCTCCCGCAGAGCACTTTACATCCATATATGGGGTATGTTCTTACTCAGAAGAAATAGGGTTACAAATTTTGGGGGGCTTTTTTCCTATTCTCCCTTGTGAAAATGAAAAATGTAGGGTAACACCAGCATTTTAGTGAATTTTTTTACATTTTTTTATTTTCACATCCAACTTTAACGGAAATTTGTCAAACACCTGTGGGATGTTAAGGCTCACTATGCCGCTTGTTACATTCCGTGAGGGGTTTAGTTTCCAAAATGGGGTCACATGTGGGAATTTATTGTTTCGCGTTTATGTCAGAACCGCTGTAAAATCAGCCACCCCTTTGCAAATCACCAATTTAGACCTCAAATGTACATAGTGCGCTCTCACTCCTGAGCCTTGTTGTGCGCCCACAGAGCATTTTACGTCCACATATGGGGTAGTTCTGTACTCAAGAGAAATTGCGTTACAAATTTTGGGGCTCTTTTTTTCCTTTTACCGCTTGTGAAAATTTAAAGTATGGGGCAACACCAGCATGTTAGTACGCCCCAACTTTACCTTTTCATAAGATGTAAAAGGAAAAAAAGCCCCCCAAAATTTGTAACGCAATTTCTCCCGAGTACGGAAATACCCCATATGTGGCCTTAAACTGTTTCCTTGAAATACCACAGGGCTCTGAAGCAAGAGAGCACCATGCACATTTGAGGCCTAAATTGGGGAATTGAATCCGCCACAAAAATACCCTATGGCAGTATTTCCCAAACAGGGTGTCTCCAGCTGTTGCAAAACTCCCAGCATGCCTTGACAGCCAGTGGCTGTCCGGCAATACTGTGAGTTTTTGTTTTTCAACAGCTGGAGGCTCCGTTTTGCAAACAGTGCCGTACAAGACCTTTTTTTTTTTATTGGGGGGGGGGGGCACTGTGTAGGCTTATGTAATATTTTACTTTTTATTTTGTGTAGTGTAGTGTTTTTAGGGTACATTCACACAGGCAGAGGTTTACAGTAAGTTTCTCGCTGAGAGTTTAAGCTGCTGCGGAAAATTTGCCACATCTCAAACTTGCAGCAGAACGCGTAGTAAACCTGCCAGTGTGAATGTACCATGTACATTCACATGGGGGGGGACCTCCAGCTGTTGCAAAACTACAACTCCCAGCATGCACTGACAGACCATACATGCTGGGAGTTGTAGTTATGCAACAGCTGGAGGCACATTGGTTGCGAAACACTGAGAGTTTGTTACTTTACTTTAGTGTTTCACAACCATTGTGCCTCCAGCTGTTGCAAAACTAGAACTCCCAGCATGTACAGTCTCTCAGTGCATGCTGGGAGTTGTATTTTTGCAACAGTTGGAGGCACACTGGTTGCAGAACCCTGAGCAAAACTGCAACAATCAGCATGCATTGACAGCCGAAGGGCATACTGAGAGTTGTAGTTTTGCAACAGCTGGTGGCACACTGGTACAAATCCCAGCATACCCTCTGGTAGTCTGTGCATGTTGGGAGTTGTAGTTATGAACAACTGGATGCTCACTTTTTCATAGAAAAAATGTGCCTCCAGCTGTTGCATAACTACAACTCCCAGCATGCACAGACTACCAAAGTGCATGCTCCTGTCGCCGCCACCGATCCTGAGGGGACACCCGCCGGACCAGGGAAAGGTAGGAGACCCCCGCCTGCGCCGATCTCCGCTCCGATCGCTGTCCCCAGCAAGTCCGTGATTGATCGGTCGTTCCGACCCATCAATCACGTGATCGTGAGGTGGCACCAGTGCCACCTCACTCCTGCTGAGTAAGGGTGAATGGGGCTGTCTCGGACAGCCCCAGTCACCCATTTTTTCCGACCTCTGCACCCCCCTGGGCGATATGCCGGGATGCCTGCCGAACGATATCAGCAGGCATCCCCGTCCGGTCCCTGCCCAGCCAGCGGCAGGGGCAGGAAGAACGCAGGGTGTACCCATACGCCCTGAGTCCTTAAGGACTCGGAAACGGGGGCATATGGATATGCCCTGCGTCCTTAAGGGGTTAATATTTTCAAAGCAGCACAAGAGACCTTTAAAAATGTGAGGAGAAAAAAAATGGCGTGATTAATATCGCTGGATAAGAAATTACAGTAATTTTTTGATATCTCACCCAATGTGAACTGAACTCAACCCACTTGTAAGTCTGAGTTTACCTGCTACTACATTGAGATGTGGTGACTGGGGTGTTGCAGTATGTAGCAGGGTCTGGTGGTATAAACCCTGGGGGCAAGATATTGTTAACCCCTTAGTGTTCGTGACGCCAGGATGTGGTTATTCCGGTATGGTAACCGCTGTCAACCAACCCAAAAATGGTTTGTAATAAAGAAATGTCCACAGCAAGGATTCTGAATAAACTGGAACTTTTACTTAAAATGTTTAGGGAACAGTCTTTACAATTATGCAGTTCCTTCAGAGGCAACCGGGACACAGGATACCTCGCAGGCTTGCTTGGACTTGCTATTATTGAGATATTGAGGCAGACCACTGTGCTACTAATATATTCCTTAGCTGAGGAGTAGTCACTGGATTTGTAGAGATAATTGTAACTCACGTTTTAGAAGTGGCTGTGTTTCTTTAGGCTTTGGCCTAGATGAGATGAATTTGCAGTATACAGGACTTTGTGCTTCCTAATGAGTCCAAGAGATAAGAGAGAGAGAGAATAGAGACTTCAGCCCCTTATATACTAGGGGGCAGGACTAAAGCCCATTGGTTGCTAATGCCTGGGTTTCCTGTGCCCATGGAACTCTGAGCATATCAAATGACAGTAGATCACATGACCAAGGAAGGTACTATACATTTTATACAAACTGTACAACTTTATACATATGAATAATAGATACACATAATTAATATACACTGCATTTATATGAGACAACAAGGGGGGAGCCCTGCAGGAGAGCCCTATGGACCTAAGAGACTCTTCCTGAGGGGACAGTTCCTGTACCAGGACACCACAAACCCCCTTGGTTAATGCGCAAACCCCCTTGCTTAGTGGCCCTCAATGTCTGTCCCTTTAGGGAGAGGAGCGAATTGGGCCATTGGGTCGTATGCAGTCCTGAAGCATTTAATTAGAACGTTCAATTTCAGGCTGATGAACGAGAAAATAATAAAGTGTAGAGTCTATGTACACATTAAAATGTCCATACATGCGCTGTTACTTGGGAACAGGATGACATTGGTTAACTTTAGTACTTGCTGGATATACAGAACCATTTAATGGTCGAGACAAGGTTCCTTAACCCCTTCAGGACCAAGCCCATTTTGGCCTTAAGGACCGGAGCGTTTTTTGCACATCTGACCACTGTCACTTTAAACATTAATAACTCTGGAATGCTTTTAGTTATAATTCTGATTCCGAGATTGTTTTTTCGTGAAATATTCTACTTTAACATAGTGGTAATTTGTTGTCGATACTTGCATCCTCTCTTGGTGAAAAATCTGTAAATTTGATGAAAAATTAGAAAATGTTGCATTTTTCTAACTTTGAAGCTTTCTGCTTGTAAGGAAAATGGATATTACGAATACATTTTTTTTGGTTCACATATACAATATGTCTACTTTATGTTTGCATCATAAAATTGATGAGTTTTTACTTTTGGAAGACACCAGAGGGCTTCAAAGTTCAGCAGCAATTTTCCGATTTTTCACAAAATTTTCAAACTCGATATTTTTCAGGTACCAGTTCAGGTTTGAAGTGGATTTGAAGGGTCTTCATATTAGAAATACCCCATAAATGACCCCATTATAAAAACTACACCCCCCAAAGTATTCAAAATGACATTCAGTCAGCGTTTTAACCCTTTAGGTGTTTCACACGAATAGCAGCAAAGTGAAGGAGAAAATTCACAATCTTCATTTTTTACACTCACATGTTCTTGTAGACCCAATTTTTGAATTTTTACAAGGGGTAAAAGGAGAAAATTTTTACTTATATTTGTAGCCCAATTTCTCTCGAGTAAGCACATACCTCATATGTCTATGTAAAGTGTTCGGCGGGCGCAGTAGAGGGCTCAGAATGGAAGGGGGACAAGGGGATTTTGGAGAGTACGTTTTTCTGAAATGGTTTTTGGGGGGCATGTTGCATTTAGGAAGCCCTACCATTTTGGAAACTAGACCCCTCGGGGAATGTAACATGGGATAAAGTGAGCCTTTATACCCCACAGGTGTTTCACGACTTTTGCAAATGTAAAAAAAAAAAAAAAAAATTACCTAAAATGCTTGTTTTCCCAAAAATTTTACATTTTTAAAAAGGGTAATAGCAGAAAATACCCCTAAAAATTTGAAGCCCAATTTCTCCTGATTCAGAAAACATGCCATATGGGGGTGAAAAGTGCTCTGCTGGCGCACTACAGGTCTCGGAAGAGAAGGAGTCACATTTGGCTTTTTGAAAGCAAATTTTGCTCTGGGGGCATGCCGCATTTAGGAAGCCCCTATGGTGCCAGGACAGCAAAAAAAAAAAACACATGGCATACTATTTTGGAAACTAGACCCCTCAGGGAACGTAACAAGGGGTTAAGTGAACCTTTATACCCCACAGGTGTTTCACGACTTTTGCGAATGTAAAAAAAAAAAATGCTTGTTTTCCCAAAAATTTTACATTTTTAAAAAGGGTAAAAGCAGAAAATACCCCCCAAAATTTGTAACACAATTTCTCCCGAGTACGGCGATACCCCATATGTGACCCTTAACTGTTGCCTCGAAATACGACAGGGCTCCAAAGTGAGAGCGCCATGCGCATTTGAGGCCTAAATTAGGGACTTGCATAGGGGTGGACATAGGGGAATTCTACGCCAGTGATTCCCAAACAGGGTGCCTCCAGCTGTTGTAAAACTCCCAGCATGCCTGGACAGTCAACGGCTGTCCGACAATACTGGGAGTTGTTGTTTTGCAACAGCTGGAGGCTCCGTTTTGTAAACAGTGGCGTACCAGACGCTTTCATTTTTATTGGGGAGGGGGGCTGTGTAGGGGTATGTGCATATGTAGTGTTTTTTACTTTTTATTTTATTTTGTGTTAGTGTAGTGTAGTGTAGTGTTTTTAGGGTACAGTCGCACGGGCGGGGATTCACAGTAGTTTCTATGCAACCAGCAGATGCATCACTACAACTCCCAGCATGCACTTTAGCTGTGTGTGCAAGCTGGGAGTTGTAGTTATACAACAGCTGAAGGTACACTTTTCCATGTGCCTCCAGTTGTTGCAAAACCATAAGTCCCAGCATGCCCATAAGGGAATGCTGGGAATTGTGGTGGTCTGCCTCCTGCTGTTGCATAACTACAGCTCCCAGCATGCCCTTTTTGCATGCTGGGAGCTGTTGCTAAGCAACAGCAGGAGGCTGTCACTCACCTCCAACGATCCACGCCGCACAGGTCAGTCCCTCGTCGTCGCCGCCGCTGCTCCTGGGGCCCCGATCCCAACATTGACACCGGGGATCGGGGTCCCCAGCACCCGGGGTGCACGTCCCGCACTCGCTCACGTCCTCCGGAAGAGGGGCGGAGCGGGTTGCGGGAGTGACACCCGCAGCAGGCGCCCTGATTGGTCGGCCGGTAATCCGGCCGACGAATCAGGGCGATGGTGAGGTGGCACCAGTGCCACCTCACCCCTGCAGGCTCTGGCCCCGATCAGCCAGTAATTCCGGGTCATCGGGTCACTGGAGACCCGATTGACCCGGAATCGCCGCAGATCGCTGGACTGAATTGTCGCCGACATGGGGGGCATAATGACCCCCCTGGGCGATATGCCGGGATGCCTGCTGAACGATTTCAGCAGGCATCCGGCTCCGGTCCCCAACCGGCTAGCGGTGGGGACCGGAATTCCCACGGGCCTATGGATACGCCCTCGGTCCTTATGGACTTGGAATGCAAGTCGTATCCATACGCCCTATGTCCTGAAGAGGTTAAGAACACAACCATGAATATGGTAACATTACTTTTACATTTTCCAACAATACCTTTATTTTAATTTTTTTTAATTTTTATTTTTGTAGAGATATACCTACATATTATTATGCATCTCTAATGACTATGCACATATTATTAGTACTATTACATTTCACTGACTGACAATCTTACGGACATTTCACTGCTATACACTGTATGGTATGCATGATGTCTGCAATGCTTATTCATACTTGACATTATCTCAATGTTGTTGTTGTGTTTTTTATTTTTATTTTTTATAGACATTTAACCCCTTAAGGACCAAGCCCATTTTCACCTTAAGGACCAGAGCGTTTTTTGCACATCTGACAACTGTCACTTTAAGCATTAATAACTCTGGGATGTTTTTTCGTGATATATTCTACTTTAACATAGCGGTAAAATTTTGTCCATACTTGCATCCTTTCTTGGTGAAAAATTCCAAAATTTCATGAAAAATTTGAAAATGTTGCAATTTTCAAACTTTGAAGCTCTCTGCTTGTAAGGAAAATAGGCATTCCAAATAAATTATATATAGATTCACATATACAATATGTCTACTTTATGCTTGCATCATAAAGTTGACATGTTTTTACTTTTGGAAGACATCAGAGGGCAGCAATTTTCACATTTTTCACAAAATTTTCTAAATCTGAATTTTTCAGGGACCAGTTCAGTTTTGAAGTGGATTTGAAGGGCTTATTAGAAATACCCCATAAATTACCCCATTATAAAAACTGCACCCCTCAGCGTATTCAAAATGACAATCAGTAAGGAAGTTAACCCTTTAGGTATTTCACAGAAATTCCTAAAGAGAAAATTCAAAATCTGCATTTTTTACACTCGTATGTTCTTGTAGACCCAGTTTTTTTTTATCTTTATAAGGGGTAAAAGTAGAGAAATCCCCCCAAAATGTGTAACCTAATTTCTCTCAAATAAGGAAATGCCTCATGTGTGTATGTCAAGTGTTCGGTGGGCGCAGTAGAGGGCTCAGAAGGGAAGGAGCGTCTATGGTATTTTGGAGAGTGAATTTGTTTGGAATGAAGGTCGGGGGTCATGTGCTTTACAAAGCCCCCCTTGGTGCCAGAACAGTGGACCCCCCCCCCACATGTGACCCTATTTTGGAAACTACACCCTTCAAGGAATGTAATAAGGGGTGCAGTGAGCATTTACACCCCACTGGCCTTTGACAGGTCTTTGGAACAGTGGGCTGTGCAAATGAAAAATTAGATTTTTCATTTTTGCGGCCAACTGTTCAAAAAATCTGTCAGACACCTGTGGGGTGTAAATGCTCACTGCACCCCTTATTACATTACATCACCTCAAATGTACATGGCACTCTCACTCCTGAGCCTTGTTGTGCGCCCACAGAGCATTTTATGTCCACATATGGGTTATTTCCAACAGCTGAAGGCACACTGGTTTCAAAACACCTAGTTTGTTACTTAACTCAGTGTTTCCCAAAAAAGGGTTCCTCCAGCTGTTGCAAAACTACAACTACCAGCATGCCCAGACCGCCGAAAGACATGTTGGGAGTTAGTTTTGCAACATCTGGAGGGTCACAGTTTGGTGACCACTGTGCAGTGGTGTCCAAGCTGTAGCCCTCCAAATGTTGCAAAACTTCAACTCCAAGCATGCCCAAACTGTCCAGGCATGCTGGGAGTTGTAGTGCTGCAAAATCTGAAGGGCCACATGTTACAGAATTACAACTCCCAGCATGCCTGGACTGTCTGGGCATGCTGGGAGTTGTAGTTTTTTAACATCTGTAAGAGCACAGTTTGGACACCAATGCACAGTGGTCTCCAAACTGTGGGCCTCCAGATGTTGCAAAACTACAACTCCCAGCATGCCCAGACAGCCTTTGGCTGTCTCGGCTTGCTGGGAGTTGTAGTTTGGCAACTCCTGGAATGCAGCAGTGAAGATCACTTACCGCTGATCTTCACAGCTCCGTCCGCCGGTCCCGCACTGTCTGTCCGGTACCGCCGCGGGTCCCGCTGTGATCGCTGGCCCCGTGACATGATCACTGGTCCCGGGACATGATCGCTGGTCCCGGGACCCTCCGCCATCTTCCCCCCACTCTGCCCCGACATTTAGGGGCGGGGCAGAGCGGGGATTTCACCTTTACCCTCCCGCCCCCCTCCTGCCATTGGTCGCTAGTCCTAACGACCAATGGCAGGGGTTTAGGAGCGAGGTGGCAGCTGCCACCTAGGTCCTATCCCTTCAGGATGATCGGAGCGGTCTCTGACTGCTCCGATCATCGTTATTTTCTGGGCGATCGGGTCACCAGAGACCCGATCAGCCCGGAACCCCACAAGTCCTTGTCATTAGTCAGTCACTAACTGACTGACTAATGACAACGATCTGCAGCTGTCCAGGACAGCTGAGATGACGTTTCTTTCACCATGCCAACGGACATGGTGATAGAAAATGTATTGGACGTGTATACACGTCCATTTGCGTTAAGTCACAGAAAAAATGGACGTGTATACACGTCAATTTGCGGGAAGGGGTTAATATTATAACACTGGTTATTTCTGCTGTTATACACTGGTTGAGGATTGGGTTGCCTGAGGCTTTCTGCCCAATGCTTTGGCTGCTAGGGTCTATCGGTACTACACACTTACCCCAAGAACACTTTATTCTAGATAACATTTACACATTCTGTTACCTTACTTTTTTGTGTGCACGTGCATTCTCCACAGGAATACATTCTGGCCAGTAAAGTACCCTGGATACGCAGAGACAAGAAGAAATAGCATTAGTTGCATGACATTTAGTGCATAACAGTGGTATGGACTGGCATAAGACAGGTCACAGTCCCTAATAAACCTTTAATTGGATGTGTGAGATACGTGGTTTTGTGTGATTTCTGTGTACTAAACTTGTAGATGTACACTAATGGAGTTCTGTGTGTACTGAATTTTATGTGTACTGAATTTATATGTACTTTTAATGAAGTCAGTCTTGGTATCTGATTTATTAGGCGTTAGTGGAAAGGTGGTTTTCTTGTTTCTCCCAGTGGAGCTGGGACAGCACCTGAGTAGAATCACTATAACACCGCTCTATAATTTTGTAGTCATGTACAGTAAACCATTTGTTACGCCGAGCGCTCCGGGTCCCCGCTCCTCCCCGGAGCGCTCGCATCATCCTCGCATTTGCAGCGCCCCGGTCAGACCTGCTGACCGGGTGCGCTGCAATACCTCTCTCAGCCGGGATGCGATTCGCGTTGCGGGAGGCGCCCGCTCGCGATGCGCATCCCGGCTCCCGTACCTGACTCGCTCTCCGTCGGTCTTGTCCCGGCGCGCGCGGCCCCGCTCCTTAGGGCGCGCGCACGCCGGGTCTCTGCAATTTAAAGGGCCACTGCTCTTGTCTACTCCCTTGTACCGCGCCTATCTTCAGCAGTCAGAGAGGTTGAGCCGTTGCTGGTGGATACGACCTGGTTGCTACCGCCGCTGCAAGACCATCCCGCTTTGCGGCGGGCTCTGGTGAATACCAGTAGCAACTTAGAACCGGTCCACCAGCACGGTCCACGCCAATCCCTCTCTGGCACAGAGGATCCACCTCCAGCCAGCCGAATCGAGACAGTAGATCCGGCCATGGATCCCGCTGAAGTCCCACTGCCAGTTGTCGCCGACCTCACCACGGTGGTCGCCCAGCAGTCGCAACAGATAGCGCAACAAGGCCACCAGCTGTCTCAACTGACCGTGATGCTACAGCAGCTACTACCACAGCTTCAGCAATCATCTCCTCCGCCAGCTCCTGCACCTCCTCCGCAGCGAGTGGCCGCTTCCGGCCTACGATTATCCTTGCCGGATAAATTTGATGGGGACTCTAAGTTTTGCCGTGGCTTTCTTTCGCAATGTTCCCTGCACTTGGAGATGATGTCGGACCAGTTTCCTACTGAAAGGTCTAAGGTGGCTTTCGTAGTCAGCCTTCTGTCTGGGAAAGCTCTGTCATGGGCCACACCGCTCTGGGACCGCAATGACCCCGTCACTGCCTCTGTACACTCCTTCTTCACCGAGATTCGAAGTGTCTTTGAGGAACCTGCCCGAGCCTCTTCTGCTGAGACTGCCCTGCTGAACCTGGTCCCGGGTAATTCTTCTGTTGGCGAGTACGCCATCCAATTCCGTACTCTTGCCTCCGAATTATCCTGGAATAATGAGGCCCTCTGCGCGACCTTTAAAAAAGGCCTATCCAGCAACATTAAAGATGTGCTGGCCGCACGAGAAATTCCTGCTAACCTGCATGAACTTATTCATCTGGCCACCCGCATTGACATGCGTTTTTCCGAAAGGCGTCAGTAGCTCCGCCAGGATATGGACTTTGTTCGCACGAGGCGTTTTTTCTCCCCGGCTCCTCTCTCCTCTGGTCCTCTGCAATCCGTTCCTGTGCCTCCCGCCGTGGAGGCTATGCAAGTTGACCGGTCTCGCTTGACACCTCAAGAAAGGACACGATGCCGCATGGAGAATCTGTGCCTGTACTGTGCCGGTACCGAACACTTCTTGAAGGATTGTCCTATCCGTCCTCCCCGCCTGGAAAGACGTACGCTGACTCCGCACAAAGGTGAGACAGTTCTTGATGTCAACTCTGCTTCTCCACGCCTTACTGTGCCTGTGCGGATATCTTCCTCTACCTTCTCCTTCTCTACTATGGCCTTCTTGGATTCCGGATCTGCAGGAAATTTTATTTTGGCCTCTCTCATCAACAGGTTCAACATCCCGGTGACCAGTCTCGCCAGACCCCTCTACATCAATTCTGTTAACAATGAAAGATTGGACTGTACCGTGCGTTACCGCACGGAACCTCTCCTAATGTGCATCGGACCTCATCACGAAAAAATTGAATTTTTGGTCCTCTCCAACTGCACTTCCGAAATTCTTCTTGGATTACCGTGGCTTCAACGCCATTCCCCAACCCTTGATTGGTCCACAGGAGAAATCAAGAGCTGGGGTACTTCTTGTTTCAAGGACTGTCTTAAACCGGTTCCCAGTACTCCCTGCCGTGACCCTGTGGTTCCCCCTGTAACCGGTCTTCCTAAGGCTTATATGGACTATGCTGACGTGTTTTGCAAAAAGCAAGCTGAGACTTTACCTCCTCACAGGCCTTATGACTGTCCTATTGACCTCCTCCCGGGTACTACTCCACCCCGGGGCAGAATTTATCCTCTGTCTGCTCCAGAGACTCTTGCCATGTCAGAGTCAGAGGAAAATTTAAAAAAGGGGTTTATCCGCAAATCCTCCTCTCCTGCCGGAGCTGGGTTTTTTTTTGTGTCCAAAAAAGATGGCTCCCTACGTCCTTGCATTGATTACCGCGGACTTAATAAAATCACGGTAAAGAACCGCTACCCCCTACCTCTTATCTCGGAACTCTTTGATCGCCTACAAGGTGCCCACATCTTTACCAAACTGGACTTAAGAGGTGCTTATAATCTCATCCGCATCAGGGAGGGGGACGAATGGAAGACTGCATTTCACACCAGAGATGGACACTTTGAGTATCTGGTCATGCCCTTTGGCCTGTGCAACGCCCCTGCCGTCTTCCAAGACTTTGTTAATGAAATTTTTCGTGATCTCTTATATTCCTGTGTTGTGGTTTATCTGGACGATATTCTGATTTTTTCTGCCAACTTAGAAGAACACCGCCAGCATGTCCGCATGGTTCTTCAGAGACTTCGAGACAATCAACTTTATGCCAAAATGGAGAAATGTCTGTTTGAATGTCAATCTCTTCCTTTCCTAGGATACTTGGTCTCTGGCCAGGGACTACAAATGGACCCAGATAAACTCTCTGCCGTCTTAGATTGGCCACGCCCCTCCGGACTCCGTGCTATCCAACGTTTTTTGGGGTTCGCCAATTATTACAGACAATTTATTCCACACTTTTCCACTATTGTGGCTCCTATCGTGGCTTTAACCAAGAAAAATGCCAATCCCAAGTCCTGGTCTCCCCAAGCGGAAGACGCATTTAAACATCTCAAGTCTGCCTTTTCTTCTGCTCCCGTGCTCTCCAGACCTGACCCATCTAAACCCTTCCTATTGGAGGTAGATGCCTCCTCAGTGGGAGCTGGAGCTGTCCTTTTACAAAAAAATTCTTCCGGGCATGCTGTTACTTGTGGGTTTTTTTCTAGGACCTTCTCTCCGGCGGAGAGAAACTACTCCATCGGGGATCGAGAACTACTGGCCATGAAATTGGCGCTTGAGGAATGGAGGCATCTGCTGGAGGGATCAAAATTTCCAGTTATCATATACACTGATCACAAGAATCTCTCCTATCTCCAGTCTGCCCAACGGCTGAACCCTCGCCAGGCCAGGTGGTCGTTGTTCTTTGCCCGTTTTAACTTTGAAATTCATTTTCGCCCTGCCGACAAGAACATTAGGGCCGATGCCCTCTCTCGTTCCTCGGATGCCTCGGAAGTAGAGCTCTCTCCGCAACACATCATTCCTCCTGACTGTCTGATCTCCACTTCTCCAGCCTCCATCAGGCAAACTCCTCCAGGGAAGACCTTCGTTTCTCCACGCCAGCGTCTCGGGATTCTCAAATGGGGACACTCCTCCCACCTCGCAGGCCATGCGGGCATCAAAAAATCCTTGCAACTCATCTCTCGTTTCTATTGGTGGCCGACTCTGGAGACGGATGTTGTTGATTTTGTGCGGGCCTGTACTGTCTGTGCCCGGGATAAGACTCCTCGCCAGAAGCCTGCTGGTCTCCTTCATCCTCTGCCTGTCCCCGAACAGCCTTGGTCACTGATTGGTATGGACTTTATTACAGACTTACCCCCATCCAGTGGCAACACTGTTGTTTGGGTGGTCGTTGATCGATTTTCCAAGATGGCACATTTTATTCCTCTTCCTGGTCTTCCTTCAGCGCCTCAGTTGGCAAAACAATTTTTTGTACACATTTTTCGTCTTCACGGTTTGTCCACGCAGATCGTCTCGGATAGAGGCGTCCAATTCGTGTCTAAATTCTGGAGGGCCCTCTGTAAACAGCTCAAGATTAAATTAAACTTCTCTTCTTCTTATCATCCCCAATCCAATGGGCAAGTAGAAAGAATTAACCAGGTCCTGGGTGACTATTTACGGCATTTTGTTTCCTCCCGCCAGGATGACTGGGCAGATCTTCTACCATGGGCCGAATTCTCATACAACTTCAGAGTCTCCGAATCTTCTGCTAAGTCCCCATTTTTCGTGGTGTACGGCCGTCACCCTCTTCCTCCCCTCCCTACTCCCTTGCCCTCTGGTTTGCCCGCTGTGGATGAAGTGACTCGTGATCTTTCCACCATATGGAAAGAGACCCAAAATTCTCTTTTACAGGCTTCATCCCGCATGAAAAGGTTTGCCGATAAGAAAAGAAGAACTCCCCCCATTTTTGCTCCCGGAGACAAGGTATGGCTCTCCGCTAAATATGTCCGCTTTCGTGTCCCCAGTTACAAACTGGGACCACGCTATCTTGGTCCTTTCAAAGTCTTGTGCCAGATTAACCCTGTCTCTTACAAACTCCTTCTTCCTCCTTCTCTTCGTATTCCCAATGCCTTCCATGTCTCTCTCCTTAAACCACTCATCATTAACCGCTTCTCTCCCAAACTTGTTTCTCCCACTCCTGTTTCCGGTTCTTCTGACGTCTTCTCCGTGAAGGAGATTCTGGCCTCCAAGACGGTCAGAGGGAAAAAAATTTTCTTGGTGGATTGGGAAGGCTGTGGTCCAGAAGAGAGATCCTGGGAACCTGAGGACAACATCCTAGACAAAAGTCTTGTCCTCAGGTTCTCAGGCTCCAAGAAGAGGGGGAGACCCAAGGGGGGGGGTACTGTTACGCCGAGCGCTCCGGGTCCCCGCTCCTCCCCGGAGCGCTCGCATCATCCTCGCATTTGCAGCACCCCGGTCAGACCTGCTGACCGGGTGCGCTGCAATACCTCTCTCAGCCGGGATGCGATTCGCGTTGCGGGAGGCGCCCGCTCGCGATGCGCATCCCGGCTCCCGTACCTGACTCGCTCTCCGTCGGTCTTGTCCCGGCGCGCGCGGCCCCGCTCCTTAGGGCGCGCGCGCGCCGGGTCTCTGCAATTTAAAGGGCCACTGCGCCACTGATTGGCGCAGCTGGCTTAATTAGTTTGTTCACCTGTGCACTCCCTATTTATACTTCACTTCCCCTGCACTCCCTCGCCAGATCTTGTTGCCATTGTGCCAGTGAAAGCGTTTCCTTGTGTGTTCCTAGCCTGTGTTCCAGACCTCCTGCCGTTGCCCCTGACTACGATCCTTGCTGCCTGCCCTGACCTTCTGCTACGTCCGACCTTGCTCTTGTCTACTCCCTTGTACCGCGCCTATCTTCAGCAGTCAGAGAGGTTGAGCCGTTGCTGGTGGATACGACCTGGTTGCTACCGCCGCTGCAAGACCATCCCGCTTTGCGGCGGGCTCTGGTGAATACCAGTAGCAACTTAGAACCGGTCCACCAGCACGGTCCACGCCAATCCCTCTCTGGCACAGAGGATCCACCTCCAGCCAGCCGAATCGTGATACCATTTACATTTTATTACATTTTAGGTGAACATAACTTTTGTTGCTTGTAGGCACAAAGGTTAAATACCAGCAGCAAATAATTAAGATGGTCAGGTTAAATTTACCTGATATTTTTGAGTGCCAAATAGTGCACAAAATATATATTACTTTTATCACATATACAATAACGTGCATGTAAGGCTCAGCAATCCACCTACATTATGGAGTCTTTGGTTAGGATCATGGCTATAGCTGGGCACAAGACTTAATAGGATCTCCTAGGGCAAGGAGTCTCTCGGCCAGAGCCGGGCACAAACTTACGAAAATGGTTACTTTACAAATGGTGAAACTTCTTTGCACAGTCCTGCCAGGCACTTGACTTGAACTGTTGCGGATAATGATAACCTGAAACAATAAAGAAGGTATTAGTGTACCACACATTTAGTAGAATGCAAAAAATTTGAAATTGGTTCTTCTTGCTTCCCAACCTCGCCTGTCGGTGTGCTTCCTGCTTTGTGATATATATCTGGGAGCACGAGGTTGGGTTTCCCTCCAGGCTACATTGGTCAGCCAGGACTGTGTTATGGTCGGATTAACATTGACCACCACATTGACTTCAGAGGCTGATGCCGCTGGTACAGCTGTAGGTGCCAGCTGGTTCGGCCACACTTCCTTAGGTGGAGTAGGCCACGGCACATCGGTCGGTGCGTGCTGATTAGGCCTCACCTCCGGCGTGGAGTAGGCCTAGGCACATAAGTTGGTGCCCGTTGGTTAGGCCTCACCTCCTCTGGGGGAGTACGCCTGGGCACATTTTCTGTAAGTGAAGATTCAGGACTGGACCTCCTCATAAATTTACACAATAAAAACCAGACTAAATAGCCATAAAGGATGCATACCCAATATCATATAATGCAAGAAAATGTAAACTTTATTATAACACATATGACACAAAGCAAGGAAAACACTCTAAAAACACTTAAAAAGGCTCAAAAGAGCCACACTACAACAGTGGGACGAATTATGGTCACCACAGGACATGGGAAGAAACATGAAAGGGATCCCTCCTGTCACTCACCAAATAAGTAACAATAAAACACAAATGACAAAAAAGTAGTGGACAGTCAACAAACTGTGCATGCCAGTCCCCAAATGGTAAATGGTACAATGCGATGAATGTTACTCAGGGAAGCAGGTGCAAGAATGTAATACTCAGTACACTAATATACAAACACAGTGGACGATCCACAGACGGAGGAAGGAGGGAAAGTGTCCCAGTAAGCCCATGTCCAATAAAGAAGCCCATTTGTCATTGCCATTTTTTGTCATTTGTGTTTTATTGTTACTTATTTGGTGAGTGACAGGAGGGGTCCCTTTCATTTTTCTTCCCATGTCCTGTGGTGACCACAATTGGTCCCACTGTTGTAGTGCGGCTCTTCTGAGCCTTTTTAAGTGTTTTTAGAGTGTTTTTCCTTACTTTGTGTCATATGTGTTATAATAAAGTTTACATTTTCTTGCATTATATGATATTGGGTATGCATCCTTTATGGCTATTTAGTCTGGTTATTATTGTGCTTATTGTTTTATGAGCCAGATAGCACCCTTTTGTGTTATGCTTTACATTTAGCTTGAGCCTCCCCCCTTTTTTCCTTTTCTCTCTCTCCTCATAAATTTAGGAGCCATGATGGGCGCCTCGGACAAATACATTTCTTCTTCCACCTTATCGGCCGAATTCAATGGGGATCTATGTCCCAGTCGTCCGACGGAAAATACGTAAAGGGTATTTGAGTGGGATTCTTGGGCCTGGTTATGGCTGCCGCCCATTCTCCCCGCAGACTTTTTACCGGGGTATATTCCACTATCTCCCCTGCTTCTAAGGAGTGGAGTGCTGGAGGCAGGCAGTCCCGCTGAACGACTTTCCTATTTACTAGCATGGTTCCTCCATGCTGGCAGTCTTGGAGGGTGCCAAAGCCACGTACTTTATCAAATTTTATAACTGTGGCGAGTCGGCGCTCCAAGGGTGGCTCACCCACTTGTGGATAGTCCAACTTGCTTATATAGAGGGCTTTCAGCCTTTTAGTATCCTGCTGCTGCTCTACTTGTACTTCATAGGGCAACTGCTTAGGCCCATACCTCTCTCTGTGCTGGGCTTTTAATTTCTCAATGATGCTGGCTATTTCGGCCTCTCTGCGGGCTCTCTCAGCCTGTACTGTGGGAACTGGTGGATGGGACTTCCCTGGCAGGGGAAGGACATGGTCCCACAAGTACGGGACAAACTCTGGCTCGTCGCCGAACACCCATTGAAGGAGAAGGGGTGACTGTGAGCGTGCTCTAACTGGAACAGACTTCTGCCCTGGGGGTTCCCTGTCGGGGCTGAAGGCGTAGAAAATGCGGCCTCGGCCGGCGTACTTACATCTGACTCCTCGGTTGCAATCTCCGCCCAGGATCCCCAGCATCTGTGGCGAGGGAACAATCTCACCGGCGATGCTGCTGCTGAAGACTGTGGTGATCCCCTTTTTGGGGTAGCTTGCCATTCATCGTCCTCTGGAAGCGGGGGCAGCTTGCAGGCCTCCTCGGCCCCAAGGGGCAATTGCTGCAAATGGTCAGCTAGGTCATGGAACAGCTGCGCTGCAGCCAGTGTAACTTTCCGCTGCTCCGCAGCCATCTTGTTGCTCTCTTCACGTGCTCTGGTGGGCTGCGCCATGTCTGTACACCTCTCTGCCATTTCCGGACTGAAGAGGGATGGCCGCATGGTGCCTTTTATAAGAGGCTTCAACAAAATGCCGGCCGGCCGGAAGGACGTCATTGGTGCAGCTCTGACTTCCTGTCCCACAGGAAGTCAGACAACAGTTCCACTTCGGCATAGACGCTGCTACATGATATCCAGCATGGGACATCTTGGCGCGCTTCTTGGGTTCTTCCTTAACCCCTTCAGGTATTTTTTTTTTTAATTAGATCATTTCATTAAGTTTTACAATACAATAAAACAATTCAAAGGAGCAAGAAACAAAGAAGGTAAGAACAAACCCATCAGGGTAATGGGACCAAATAGTAGGGCACATATTATGAAAACAGGAACATACTCAAATTGGCCGCTGAGGAGACTTCAGGTACTTTTGTACTGAAGCACGTAACATGGCTTCGTTCCTAATCTTACCCATGGCCACAATACAATATTCTTCACCTCCCCCTTACTTTTTCTAGCACCCCGGCAAAGCACAATTTCAGCAACAATGTCCTGTACACTTTTGGGCGTAATTTCGGTCGCGGATTGCGACAATCCTGGACAGTTCTCTATACACATTCCTGCACAGGGGGATGACTAGTGGCACTTGCAATCACGGCATACACCCGTTTTGTGGGTGGCCTGGGTGGCTGAATTATTAAAGGCACACACCCGTATCCTGTTCGTAGGACGCCAAAAGAAATGTGGTGACTGGGGTGTTGCAGTATGTAGCAGGTGGTATAAATCCTGGGGGCAAGATGTTGTTAACCCCTTAGTGTTTGTGACGCGAGTATGTGGTTATTCCGGTATAGTAACCGCCGTCAACCAACCCAAAAATGGTTTGTAATAAAGGAATGTCCACAGCAAGGATTCTGAATAAACTGGAACTTTTACTTGAAATGTTTAGGGAACAGTCTTTACAATTATGCAGTTCCTTCAGAGGCAACCGTGACACAGGACACCTCACATGTTTGCTTGGACTTGTTATTATTGAGATATTTAGGCAGACCACTGTGCTACTGATATATTCCTTAGCTGAGGAGTAGTCACTGGATTTGTAGAGAGAATTGTAACTTACGTTTTAAAAGTGGCTGCATTTCTTTAGGCTTTGGCCTTGATGAGATGAATTTGTAGTATACAGGACTTTGTGCTTCCTTTTGAGTCCAAGAGATAAGAGAGAGTATAGAGACTACAGCCACTTATATACTAGGGGGCTGGACAAAAGCCCATTGGTTGCTAATGCTTGGAGCTCCTGTGCCCATGGAACTCTGGGTATATCACATGACAGTAGATCACATGACCAAGGAAGGTCCTATGCATTTTATACAAACTGTACAACTTTACACATATGAACTATAAAAACACATAATGAATATACACTGCATTTATGAGACAACAAGGGGGGAGCGCTGCAGGAGAGCCCTATGGACCTAAGGGACTCTTCCTGAGGGGACTTAAGGATGGTACAGGACCGGTCCTGTACCGGGAGAGCACAAAGGTTAATGTTAATTATAGAAAACTTTAATTATATAACAACTCTATTAATTTTAAGGTTAAAAATACACACTGCACACCTTGTTAATTGTAGGACACGTACATGCTGGCGTACCCACTAAATTTGAAAATTTTGTGTTAAAATAGAATAAGGCACAAAATAGTTGTGTAAGATTTTTACAGACTACGTAAATAACCCATATGTGGCACTAAAATTTTCCTTTAAAAAAAAAAAAAAAAAGTAATACAGCTTCATCCAATGCAGTACGCCCCAACCCCCCTCCCCCCCCCCCCCTTCCCCGTCACTCTCTAGAAACACTACTGGTAATAAAGGGTAGATAAGGAACTTTATCTACTTTTCTGATTTAAAAAAATGCTTTTGCAAGTGGGTTTCCCGGGTTTTGCTTACGTGCAATTTATTTATCAAGGTCGTATGACTTTTTGATAGGTCGCATGTAAGAAAAAGTAAGTAAAAAAAAAAAAAAAAAGATAAATCTCCTTCAAAAAGTTTTTTCGGGAACTTCGTTTCTCAGCACAGACGTCTCTACCATGATATCCGTCTTCCAGAGCTTCCAAGGAGACTTCCAATAACAATACTCCAGATCACAAAAACTCTGCAGACGGCATAGATGAGGAAGGCTTCAGCAGCAGCGGAGGAGCAAGATGAGACACACAACTCGTGTTGCTTTTGGCTCCAAAGAAATGGAATCTGCATTAAGTGCAAGTTCCCACTTCAAAGGTTAGGACCATTCCCATATAATCTTACACTAAGAGCTATTCTCATACTGGCCCCACTTCATCTGTACAGCACAGTGTTTCCCAACCATGGTATCTCCAGCTGTTACATAACTACAACTCCCAGCATGCCCTTTGGCTGTGCATGCTGGGAGTTGTAGTTATGAAACAGTAGGAGGCACACAGGCCTCACCTCCTGCTGCTGCTGCCAGTCATTTCCTGCCACCGCCAGTATGCTATCCCCGCCGCTGCACACTACATGGTCGGTACCCGCTCTCGCCCTCCAGACTAGGGGTGGAACGGGTGCCGTCAGGACAGCCCAGAAGATGCCGTGATTCTTCAGCTGGTCTCAGCCGACCAATCACCATGATCGTGAGGTGGCACCAGTGCCACCTCACTCCTGCTGGGCAATGGTGATTGGTGCTGTCTCGGACAGCACCAATCACCCATATTTCCTTGGTCACCAGTGACCCATTTGGCCTGGAAAAGCCGTGATTCACCGGTCAGTATTGACTGACGAATCACAGCGATTGCCGCCAAGGGGGGATTCCCGGGACCCCCCTCTGGGCGATATGCCGAGGTGGCTGCTTTTAGATAACAACAGCCATCCCAGTCCAATCACCGCATCCAGAGACGTGGTGATCCCAGAAGATGGCAATGCAAATGTACATTTACATTGCAGGTCCTTAAGGGGTTAAAAATAATTGTAATAATGATACTGTTTCCACCATATCCACTTATCCAGAGATATTATGCTAGAGATATATTGTCATCCTCCATTCCTGGGAATCCACCTCTCCCCTTCTACATATCTCTGATTCCTTAATCATCCAATAGGGGGGCTTGTTTTCCCACTTATGTGCAAAATGTATCTCTAGGTGGTCAATATCTTCTGTCTCCATTACAAGCTGTATGTCCTATATGGGAAATGTGCCTTGAATTATGCAGCTCCTCGCTCACTTGTTAATGTATCAAGTGACCCAGAGCCCACCACGTGGAGGTGGCTGCATTTCGGGCTCCTCCCCACCCCCACCCCAAACCATATGTAGATCTTGTGTGACCCAATCAGCCGTCTTGTTAAATTGGTTCACATTGATCGTCAATGGCCTTTGCTGTAATACTTCTTAGCTGTGTATGTAGGAAGTAAAATGGCATCTTGAATGTGGTCATCATGCCGGTTACTGTCCATTTGGCCATGGCCCATGCTCCAACCCACACATTGGATACATAATTGGGCCACTTCAGTTTGCTTTTAGCATATTGCCAAGTCCGCTGCAGCCAAGACACTTTGGGCTCCGAGGCATCTTCAGAGGTTGTTGGTAAATCCATCTGGTTATCCGCCATGGTGACTGTCACATGATCGCTGTGCCTGGATTCATGTGGGTCTGAATTGTCACCTAAAGCCATGTCAATAGCCACATCTGCTCGCTGACCACGGTGCTTAATCTTCTTCCCAGGTATTTTATGGATCTCATAATATGGTGGAGTGACCTTATAATGATATAGGTTAGTATACCGCCAAAGGAAACTCGTCACGTAATGTATGAGACACACGACAGGCACCGATAGAACTGGGATATCTGCAAAATAGCGACAGGATACAATATATTAGACCTATATTCATTCATTTATTTATGTATATATATATATGTAAATACATATGTTCATATATATGTATATATATATATATACATATATATACTTTTTTTGTTAAAACTATAATTTATACAGCAAACTATAAATATTTTATAGGCTATATGCTAGAAGATTAGATGTCATGGATCACTGTATTGTCACTGTATGAAGCTTTTTTTAAACTTATGTGTGACTAAAACATTGTTATTATAATTATATTACTACTATTATTATATTATTTCACTAATATCAGAGTAGCTTCCCATGTTTTCTTTTAGAAGGCAAAATACTTAAAGCATTGATTCACAAACTGAAATCATTTATCTCACAGGAATAAACATTTGCTCAATTGCTGTAAGAGACTTAAAGAAGTACTCTGCCTCTAGACATCTTATCCCCTACCCAAAGGATAGGGGATAAGATGTCTGATTGCAGGGGTCCCGCAGCTGGTACCCCAGCGATCTCTGTGCAGCACCCAGCGTTCATTCAGCATTCGACAGGGTCGCAACTTCACGGCCACGCCCCTCGTGAGGTCACACCACAACCTTCCCATAGACTTACATTGAGGGGGCGTGGCCCTAATGTCACAACCCCCGCCGCCCGCTCCAAGCGTTTGGAACAAAATGTGCCGAACGCTGGGGAAGCCCCAATTTAAAGCCACCCAGGATAGACTGTACAAGAGAACATCAGTAACTTTACTGCACTCTACTATATTAACTTTACACTAATACATTCATGTTAAATCCATTTATAAACTGAAATTTTGGAAGTTTTCATTATTCCTACCTCTTAGCTTCATGGTCGCCGTCCTTACAGGATCCTTTTGCCTAAATAGACAAAATTCTCTTCAATTTGCAAAATAAGCGCAGGTCTAGTAGGAGAACGTGTTCACCCGCCGAACCGAGGAAATAAGTGTTAGGGATTGGATTCTACCCTGGAGAAAGTCTCTTTGATGTGTGATGTCACAGCAGATGACATCACGTGTATGTGTATCCATTGTAATGGCTGTACTGTACTTTACTTACACTATGTACAGTTATACTGGGGGTTTACAAAGGATTTGAAGATTACAGTTTTAACCCCTTCAGGGTCACAGCCCTTTTTGGTCTTGAGGACAAAGGACATTTTCATTTTTACATTTTCATTTTTTCCTCCTCCCCTTCTAAGAGCCATAAATCTTTTAATTTTCCACCCAAAGACCAATATGAGTTGTTGTTTATTTTGCGACCAACTGTACTTTGTAATGTACGGTAACATAAAATGTACGGTACTATAAAAAAATATATATATATTATTTACGGCTGGTAATTGAAAAGAAAACCACAATTTGGCAACTTTTGAGGGTTTTCGTTTTTATTCACTGACATGTTCTTTTTATACTGCGGGTCAATGCTTGGGTAAACGCTTTACTCTTTTTGTACTGCTTCAAAAAAAAATCTAACTTTTTGAACAATATAAGTATGTTTTAAACTGTATGAGGGCTAATTGTTTGCTGTATACGGAAAAATAAAAAAAAAGTTATAGAGGTCAGAAGAGGACAATTTTAAACGTACTAATTTTGGTGTAAAAGTAATAATTTTTTTTTAACAGAAGTAAAACAAAATCAAACCTTAATAAGCTGTGTATCAATTTAATCGTATGGATCTACAGAATATATATAAGGTGTCATTTTTACCGAAAAGTGCACTGTGTAGAATCTGAACCCCCTAAAAAAAAAAAATCAGAATGGAGTTTTTTTTTTTCCCCCTAGTTTTTCCGTAGATTTTGTGGTGAAATGATTGATGTCATTACAAAGTACAATAGGTGGCACAAAAAAACAGCCCTTATAGGACTCTGTATGTAGAAAATTGAAAGTGTTATGATTTTAAGAAGGTGAGGAGGTAAAAACTAAGTGCAAAAATGAAAAAACCTGTCCTGAGGTGGTTAAAAATATATAAATACCGTATATCCCGGCGTATAAGACGACTTTTTAACCCCAAATTTTCTTCTGAAAAGCCGGGGGTCGTCTTATACGCCGGGTATTGAGGTCCGGGATAGGAAAACTTCTGACTATCTGCCCGGGCGGGCTCCTGTGTGTAGCTGCAGGCGGGGGCCGGCCAGAGCAAGTAAAAACTAATACTGTATACTAAAAACCAGGGTGCCTCCAGCTGTTGTGAAACTACAACTCCCAGCACGGCAAAGTTGGGGGTCGTCTTATACGCGAAGTCATCTTATACGCCGGCATGGTCACTGCACCTGCACTCACATTTAAAGAAGATCTGTAGTGCTTATAACTTATCCCCCATCCTAAGGATAGGGTATAAGTTATAGATCACGGGGGGGTACGAGCGATCGGGCCCCCCGCCATCTTCTGTACGGGGCCACAGTTATGTACAGGAAAGGGGGTGTTCCGTCCCCGCTTGACGCGGCAGCGGGCACGCCCCTCCATGTATTTCTATGGGAGTCATGGAAGGGCGTGCCGGCTGCCGCGTCATGCGGGAACAGAATGCCCCCTTTCCTGTTCATTGCCACGGCCCCATACAGGAGATCGCGGGGGGCCCCAGTGCCCGGACCCCCCCGCGATTTATAACTCATCCCCTATCCTTAGGTTGGGGTATAAGTTATAAGCACTAAAGATCTCCTTTAACCTGTTGGGGACGGAGGGCATACCTATACGCCCTCCGCCCACCACCTTTCTATAATGCGGGGCCACGCCGTGGCCCAGCGTCATAGCGGGTCGGGCCAGGCCCCTAACAACAGCCGGGAGCCGAGGCTAATAGCGAGCAGCACTGATCGTGGTTTCGCGCGCTATTAACCCTTTAGATGCAGCGTTCAACTTGATCACTGTCCGAACGCCAAATGACTGCTCAGTGCCTGAAATCCAGGTATGAGCAGTCAAGCGGCAGAATCATTGATCAATGGTTTCCTATGAGAAACCATTGATCAATGTAAAAGATCAGTGTGTGCAGTGTTATAGGTCCCTATGGGAGCTATAACATTGAAAAAAAAAAGTGAAAAAAGCTTGAATCACCCCCCTTTTTCCGGAAAAAATAAATAAAAAAACTGTGTAAATAAACATATATGGTATCGCCGCATGCAGAAATGTCAGAATTATAAAAATATATAGTTAATTAAAACGCACAGTCAATGGTATACGTGCAAAAAATAAGCCATCATATGGATTTTGTGGGGTTGTGATCTTTAACCCCTTCAGGACCAAGCCCATTTTGGCCTTAAGGACCAGAGCGTTTTTTGCACATCTGACCACTGTCACTTTAAACATTAATAACTCTGGAATGCTTTTAGTTATCATTCTGATTCCGAGATTGTTTTTTTGTGACATATTCTACTTTAACATGGTGGTAAATTTTTGTGGTAACTTGCATCCTTTCCTTGTGAAAAATCCTAAAATTTGATGAAAAATTTGAAAATTTTGCATTTTTCTAACTTTGAAGCTCTCTGCTTGTAAGGAAAATGTATATTACAAATAAAAAAAATTTTTATTCACATATACAATATGTCTACTTTATGTTTGCATCATAAAAGTGACGAGTTTTTACTTTTGGAAGACACCAGAGGGCTTCAAAGTTCAGCAGCAATTTTCCAATTTTTCACAAAATTTTCAAACTCACTATTTTTCAGGGACCAGTTCAGGTTCGAAGTGGATTTGAAGGGTCTTCATATTAGAAATACCCCACAAAAGACCCCATTATAAAAACTGCACCCCCCAAAGTATTCAAAATGACATTCAGTCATCATTTTAACCCTTTAGGTGTTTCACAGGAATAGAAGCAAAGTGAAGGAGAAAATTCACAATCTTCATTTTTTACACTCGCATGTTCTTGTAGACCCAATTTTTGAATTTTTACAAGGGGTAAAAGGAGAAAATGTATACTTATATTTGTAGCCCAATTTCTCTCGAGTAAGCACATACCTCATATGTCTATGTAAATTGTTCGGCGGGCGCAGTAGAGGGCTCAGAAGGGAAAGAGCGACAAGGGGATTTTGGAGAGTACGTTTTTCTGAAATGGTTTTTGGGGGGCATGTTGCATTTAGGAAGCCCCTATGGTGCCAGAACAGCAAAAAACCCTCACATGGCATACCATTTTGGAAACTAGACCCCTTGAGGAACATAACAAGGAATAAAGTGAGCCTTAATACCCCACAGGTGTTTCACGACTTTGGCATATGTAAAAAAAAAATATTTTTTTTCACTAAAATGTGTGTTTCCCCCCAAATTTCACATTTTTCCAAGGGTTAATAGCAGGAAATACCCCCCAATATTTGTAACCCCTTCTCTTCTGAGTATGGAGGTACCCCATAAGTTGACCTGAAGTGCACTATGGGCGAACTACAATGCTCAGAAGAGAAGGAGTCATATTTGGCTTTTTGAGAGCAAATTTTGCTCGGGGGGCATGTCGCATTTAGGAAGCCCCTATGGTGCCAGAACAGCAAAAAAAAAAAACACATGGCATACCATTTTGGAAACTAGACCCCTTGAGGAATGTAACAAGGAATAAAGTGAGCCTTATTACCCCACAGGTGTTTCACGACTTTTGCATATGTAAAAAAAAAAAAAAAAAAAATTCCACTAAAATGTGTGTTTCCCCCAAATTTCACATTTTTGCAAGGGTTAATAGAAGGAAATACTCCCCAATATTTGTAACCCCTTCTCTTCTGAGTATGAAGGTACCCCATAAGTGGACCTGAAGTGCACTATGGGCGAACTACAATGCTCAGAAGAGAAGGAGTCATATTTGGCTTTTTGAGAGCAAATTTTGCTCGGGGGGCATATCGCATTTAGGAAGCCCCTATGGTGCCAGAACAGCAAAATAACCCCACATGGCATACCATTTTGGAAACGAGACCCCTTGAGAAATGTAACAAGGGATACAGTGAGCATTTGCCCCCCACTGGTGTCTGACAGATCTTTGGAACAGTGGGCTGTACAAGTTTTTTCATTTTCACGGACCACTGTTCCAAAGATCCGTCAGACACCTGTGGGGGGTAAATTCTCACTGCACCCCTCATTACATTCCGTGAGGGGTGTCGTTTCCGAAATGGGGTCACATGTGGGGTTTTTTTTTTTTGCGTTTGTCAAAACCGCTGTAACAATCAGCCACCCCTGTGCAAATCACCTCAAATGTACATGGCGCACTCTCCCTTCTGGGTCTTGTTGTGCGCCCCCAGAGCACTTTGCGCTCACATATGGGGTATCTCTGTAGTCGGGAGAAATTGCGTTACAAATTTTGGGGGGCTTTTTTCCCTTTAACTCTTGTGAAAATGTAAAGTATAGGGCAACATCAGCATGTTAGTGTAAAAAATGTAATTTGTTTTACACTAACATTCTGGTGTAGACCCCAACATTTCCTTTTCATGAAGGGTTAAAGAAGAAAAAGCCCCCCAAACCTTGTAACGCAATTTCTCCCAAGTACGGCGATACCCCATATGTCGCCCTAAACTGTTGCCTTGAAATACGACAGGGCTCCAAAGTGAGAGCGCCGTGCGCATTTGAGGCCTAAATTAGGGATTTGCATAGGGGTGGACATAGGGGTATTCTACGCCAGTGATTCCCAAACAGGGTGCCTCCAGCTGTTGCAAAACTCCCAGCATGCGTGGACAGTCAACGGTTGTCCGGCAATACTGGGAGTTGTTGTTTTTCAACAGCTGGAGGCTCTGCTTTGGAAACAGTGGTGTACCGGACGTTCTTATTGGGGGAGGGGGGCTGTGTAGGGGTATGTGTATATGTAGTGTTTTTAACTTTTTATTTTATTTTATTTTGTGTTAGTGTAGTGTAGTGTTTTTAGGGTACAGTCACATGGGCGGGGGATTACAGCGAGTTTCCCAGCGCAAAATTTGCTGCATCTCAAGATGCGAGAAACCCACTGTAAAAGCCTCGCCCATGTGAATGTACCTTGTACATTCACAGGGGGGGGGGGGGGGGGGGGGGGGTGCACCAGCTGTTGCAAAACCACAACTCCCAGCATGCATGGTCTGTTAGTGCATGCTTGGAGTTATAGTTTTGCAACAGCTGGAGGCACACAGGTTAGGAAACACTGAGTTAGAAACAGACAATGTCTCCCAACCAGTGTGTCTCCAGTTGTTGCAAAACTACAACTCCCAGCATGCCCAGACAGCCAAAGGCTGTCTAGGCATGCTGGGAGTTGTAGTTTTCAGACTCCTAGAAGCAGCAGTGAAGATCTTCACTGCTGCCTCTGAGGACCACATACTTACCTGTCGCTGCTCGTCCACGTGGCCGGTCCCGCGCTGCTCCTCGGTCCCGCCGCTGGATCAGGTAAGTCCGCCGGTCCCCACGTGTTCCCCCCGAATGCCGCAGGTCCCCGCGAGCCCCTGCAGCCTTCGTCCCCCGTTCTGCCCGACTTCCAGGGGCGGGCAGTGCGGGGGATCTGAACTTTCACCCCAGATCACTGTGATTGGTCCACAGGGACCAATCACAGTGATCGCTGACCAGGACCATCAATGGATGGTCCTGGGGGTGAAGCAGAAGTTGTCCCCTGCTGGAAACAGCGGGACTTCTGCCAGTTAACCCGTGCGATGCTGCGCATCGCCCGGGTTAACTGAATGTCATTTATAAACGCCGGGATGCGCGAACGCACTGCACAACCCGGCGTTTATATATGACATTCTGCGGGAAGGGGTTAAAAGGTAAGGAGGAAAAAAACTAAAGTGCAAGAACGGGAAAACCCTCCGTACCCAAGGGGTTAATCCCTGGACATGTTTTATTCATATGGTTATGCTTGTATGGGCACTTAATCTGTGATTTGTTGTTTTCATCGGTACCACATTTGTGTATATGTGATTTTTGATGACTTTTTATTCTTTTTTTTTTTTTTTCCGGGATGTGATCACAATTCAGCATTGGACTTTGTTATTTTTATGTTTTATGTCGTTCACCGTATGGAGTCATTAACGTTATATTTTAGTCATTCAGACTATTCTACCAAATATGTTTAAAAAAATGAATTCCCCCTCTTTTCCCATTTTACAAAAAAAATTTTTTTTTTTAAATAAAATAAAATTTTTGCAAATCTGACCACTGTCACTTTATATATGAATAACTCTGAGATGCTTTTACTTTTCATTCTTATTCTGAGATAGTTTTTTTCGTGACATATTCTACTTTAACATAGTGGTAATTTTTGTCGTTGCTTGAATCTTTTCTTGTTGAAAAATCCCAAAATATAGAAAATTTAGCATTTTTCTGCCTGTAAGGAAAATGGACATTCCAAATTATATATTGATTCACAAATACAATGGGGGACATTTATCAAGGGATTTAGAGCTCTTTTTTTGCTTACAAAAGTCGCAGAAAAAGTCGCATTAGCACTTAAGCAATTTTTTGTGCGACTTTTGGCTGTAAGCAAAAAGCTACAAAAAAGCGTACGAAAGTAAATTTTATTTTTTACTTTGCAATGGTCAGGGATTTATCAAGTGCGAAAGTCGCATAAAAAGTCGCAAGCCCTCAAAAACTGCATAAATATAAGCCAGCTCGGAGCTGGCACACAAAACGGCTTTTGAGAGCAAATTTTATATTTCCCGCTGGCAGCCGTGATCACAGCTCCAGCGGGAAATATATTGCAACTGTACAAAGGAGCCCGGGCTGGCATCACTCTGCAGCCGCCCAGCTCTGTCTGATTCTAACCCCGCTACCCTAACATAATGACATCCCCCCCCTTGTTTCCCACCCGCCTGCGCTGCACATCTCCCATCTGTCTGCTACCTGTTGCAAGACTACAACTCCCAGCATGTCCATACAGTGAGGGCATGCTGGGAGTTGTAGTATTGTAGCGGGCGGACAATGTGCGGCGCGGGCAGGTGGAAGACAAGGGGGGTGGGGGTTATATAAAGCAGTGTCCCCATCCCCATCATTGTATTAGGGTAGCGGGGATAGAATCGGAGGAACCCGGGCGGCTGAAGACTGATTCCAGCCTGGGCTCCTTTTAACAAACCTCGGCGCAGCAGAGTTTCTATTTCCCTTAATGTAATTTCATATTTCCCGCTGGGTCCCGTAATTGGCCAGGACCGAGCAGCCAATCACGGGAAATTTGATATTACATTAGGGACTAAAAGCTCCGCGGCTCCGCTAGATGTTAAAAGGAGCCCGGGCTGGCATCAGTCTGCACCCTCCCGGGCTCCTAAGATATCCTGCGGCACCGTGGTAAGGTGCCCGGGCTAACCTCACTTCAGCCGCCCGGGCTCCGTCAACTTTTATTTCCGCAGCGCCTGGTAAGGAGCCCGGGCTGACATAACTCAGCAGCCCCCACGGGACTCCCACAGCCGTCAGGGAGATGTGTAGGTGCCGTCCCTGTCATCCCTCAGCACTGCGGTACACACCGAGAGATGGCAGGGACGGCTTCTGCACATCTCCCTGCCTGGCTGAGGGAGTCCCGGGCGGCTGCAGTGTTATGTCAGCCCGGGCTCCTTACTACAGCGCCGCAGAGTTTGGTGTAATTTCAAATTTCCCGCTGGGTCCCGTGTCACGTGACGACAGGAAATATGAAATTACAGTGATTCTCTGATCACTGCAGCCAAGGAGCAGAGCGCATTACCACCCGCTTCTCTGGCTGGCACGACTACAACTGCCAGCATGTCCTTACAGGAAGGGCATGCTGGGAGAGTTGTGTGCGTGGGGGGGTTGACAAGCTTGTCACCAGCCCCCCTGCCGCAAAACTACAACTCCCAGCATACCCTTACAGTAAGAGCATGCTGGGAGTTGTAGGGGGGGGGGGGGGTGACAATCTCCCACACCACATGACTACAACTCCCAGCATGCCCCTACTGTAAGGACATGCTGGGAGTTGTAGTTGTGTGGCAGGTGACAGGCTTTTCACCTGCCCCCCTAAAACTCCCAGCATGCCCTTACAGTAAGGATATGCTGGGAGTTGTAGTCATGTGGTGCGGGAGATGGTTACCCCCGCACCCCCCCCCCCCCCCCCCACACACACACACTACAACTCCCAGCATATCCTTACTGTAAGGGCATGCTGGGAGTTGTAGGGGGGCAGGTGACAAGCCTGTCACCTGCCCTCTGCGGCACAAATACAACTCCCAGCATGTCCTTACAATAACGATATGTTGGGAGTTGTAGTGTGTGCGTGGGGGGGGGGGGGGGGGTAACAATCTCCCGCATCACATGACTACAACTCCCAGCATATCCTTACTGTAAGGGCATGCTGTGAGTTGTAGTCATGTGGTGCGGGAGATTGTCACCCCCCCTACAACTCCCAGCATGCTCTTACTGTAAGGGCATGCTGGGAGTTGTAGTCAGGCGCGGACGGGTGACAATAAATGTATTAACCTATTTTTCTTTTTTTCTCCTCATTTCAGATCCATGTATCCTGTGGACTACTTCGGATTTGGTGGACTGCTTCAATGACCAGCGTCTTTTTTAACCCCTTCCCGCAGAATGTCATATATAAACGCCGGGTTGTGCAGTGCGTTCGCGCATCCCGGCGTTTATAAATGACATTCAGTTAACCCGGCGATGCGCAGCATCGCACGAGTTAACTGGCAGAAGTCCCGCTGTTTCCAGCAGGGGACAACTTCTGCTTCACCCCCAGGACCATCCATTGATGGTCCTGGTCAGCGATCACTGTGATTGGTCCCTGTGGACCAATCACAGTGATCTGGGGTGAAAGTTCAGATCCCCCGCACTGCCCGCCCATGGAAGTCGGGCAGAACGGGGGACGATGGCTGCGGGGGCTCGCGGGGACCTGCGGCATAGGGGGGGAACATCAGGGGACCGGCGGCCTTACCTGGCGGGACCGAGGAGCAGCGGCAGGACCGGCCACGTGGACAAGCAGCGACGGGACCGGCAGGTAAGTATATGGTCCTCAGAAGCAGCAGTGAAGATATTCACTGCTGCTTCTAGGAGTCTGAAAACTACAACTCCCAGCATGCCTAGACAGCCTTTGGCTGTCTGGGCATGCTGGGAGTTGTAGTTTTGCAACATCTGGAGGGCCCCAGTTTGGAGACCATTGTATAATGGTCTCCAATCTGTGCTCTTCCAGCTGTTGCAAAACTACAACTCCCAGTATGCACTGACTGTCCAGGCATGCTGGGAGTTTTAGTTCAGCAACATCTAGCCCTTCAGATGTTGCCGAACTACAACTCCCAGCATGCCCTTCAGCTGTCTGGGCATGCTGGGAGTTGTAGTTTTGCAACAACTGGAGACACACTGGTTGGGAAACATTGTCTGTTTCTAACTCAGTGTTTCCTAACCTGTGTGCCTCCAGCTATTGCAAAACTATAACTCCCAGCATGCACTAACAGACCATGCATGCTGGGAGTTGTGGTTTTGCAACAGCTGGTGCACCCCCCCCCCCCCCCCCCCCCCTGTGAATGTACAGGGTACATTCACATGGGCGAGGCCTTTACAGTGGGTTTCTCGCATCTTGAGATGCAGCAAATTTTGCGCCGGGAAACTCGCTGTAATCCCCCGCGCATGTGACTGTACCCTAAAAACACTACACTACACTACACTAACACAAAATAAAATTAAAAGTTAAAAACACTACATATACACATACCCCTACACAGCCCCCCTCCCCCAATAAGAACGTCTGGTACGCCACTGTTTCAAAAGCAGAGCCTCCAGCTGTTGAAAAACAACAACTCCCAGTATTGCCGGACAGCCGTTGACTGTCCACGCATGCTGGGAGTTTTGCAACAGCTGGAGGCACCCTTTTTGGGAATCACTGGCGTAGAATACCCCTATGTCCACCCCTATGCAAATCCCTAATTTAGGCCTCAAATGCGCACGGCGCTCTCACTTTGGAGCCCTGTCGTATTTCAAGGCAACAGTTTAGGGCGACATATGGGGTATCGCCGTACTCGGGAGAAATTGCGTTACAAGGTTTGGGGGGCTTTTTCTTCTTTAACCCTTCATGAAAAGGAAATGTTGGGGTCTACACCAGAATGTTAGTGTAAAAATTTTTGATTTTTTACACTAACATGCTGATGTTGCCCTATACATTTTCAGAAGAGGTAAAAGGGAAAAAAGCCCCCCAAAATTTGTAACGCAATTTCTCCTGACTACAGAGATACCCCATATGTGAGCGCAAAGTGCTCTGGGGGCGCACAACAAGGCCCAGAAGGGAGAGCGCACCATGTACATTTGAGGTGATTTGCACAGGGGTGGCTGATTGTTACAGCGGTTTTGACAAACGCAAAAAAAACAAAACCCCACATGTGACCCCATTTCGGAAACGACACCCCTCACGAAATGTAATGAGGGGTGCAGTGAGAATTTACCCCCCCCCACAGGTGTCTGACGGATCTTTGGAACAGTGGTCCGTGAAAATGAAAACTTGTACAGCCCACTGTTACAAAGATCTGTCAGACACCAGTGGGGGGCAAATGCTCACTGTACCCCTTGTTACGTTCCTCAAGGGGTCTCGTTTCCAAAATGGTATGCCATGTGGTTTTTTTTTGCTGTTCTGGCACCAGAGGGGCTTCCTAAATGCGATATGCCCCCCGAGCAAAATTTGCTCTCAAAAAGCCAAATATGGCTCCTTCTCTTCTGAGCATTGTAGTTCGCCCATAGTGCACTTCAGTTCAACTTATGGTGTACCTCCATAATCAGAAGAGAAGGGGTTACAAATATTGGGGAGTATTTCCTGCTATTAACCCTTGCAAAAATGTGAAATTTGGGGGGAAACACACATTTTAGTGGAAAAATTATATATATTTTTTTTACATATGCAAAAGTCGTGAAACACCTGTGGGGTAATAAGGCTCACTTTATTCCTTATTACAATCCTCAAGGGGTCTAGTTTCCAAAATGGTATGCCTTTTTTTTTTTTTTTTTTTTTTTGCTGTTCTGGCACCATAGGGGCTTCCTAAATGCGACATGCCCCCCGAGCAAAATTTGCTCTCAAAAAGCCAAATATGACTCCTTCTCTTCTGAGCATTGTAGTTCGCCCATAGTGCACTTCAGGTCAACTTATGGGGTACCTCCATACTCAGAAGAGAAGGGGTTACAAATATTGGGGGGTATTTCCTGCTATTAACCCTTGGAAAAATGTGAAATTTGGGGGGAAACACACATTTACATATGCAAAAAAAAAAATTTACATATGCAAAAGTCGTGAAACACCTGTGGGGTATTAAGGCTCACCTTATTCCTTGTTATGTTCCTCAAAGGGTCTAGTTTCCAAAATGGTATGCCATGTGAGGGTTTTTTGCTGTTCTGGCACCATAGGGGCTTCCTAAATGCAACATGCCCCCCAAAAACCATTTCAGAAAAACTTACCCTCCAAAATTCCCTTATCGCTCTTTCCCTTCTGAGCCCTCTACTGCGCCCGCCGAACACTTTACATAGACATATGAGGTATGTGCTTACTCGAGAGAAATCGGGCTACAAATATAAGTATACATTTTCTCCTTTTACCCCTTGTAAAAATTCAAAAATTGGGTCTACAAGAACATGCGAGTGTAAAAAATGAAGATTGTGAATTTTCTCCTTCACTTTGCTTCTATTCCTGTGAAACACCTAAAGGGTTAAAATGATGACTGAATGTCATTTTGAATACTTTGGGGGGTGCAGTTTTTATAATGGGTCTTTTGTGGGGTATTTCTAATATGAAGACCCTTCAAATCCACTTCAAACCTGAACTGGTCCCTGAAAAATAGTGAGTTTGAAAATTTTGTGAAAAATTGGAAAATTGCTGCTGAACTTTGAAGCCCTCTGGTGTCTTCCAAAAGTAAAAACTCGTCACTTTTATGATGCAGACTTAAAGTAGACATATTGTATATGTGAATAAAATTTTTTTTTTATTTGTAATATACATTTTCCTTGCAAGCAGAGAGCTTCAAAGTTAGAAAAATGCAAAATTTTCAAATTTTTCATCAAATTTTAGGATTTTTCACAAGGAAAGGATGCAAGTTACCACAAAAATTTACCACCATGTTAAAGTAGAATATGTCACGAAAAAACAATCTCGGAATCAGAATGATAACTAAAAGCATTCCAGAGTTATTAATGTTTAAAGTGACAGTGGTCAGATGTGCAAAAAACGCTCTGGTCCTTAAGGCCAAAATGGGCTTGGTCCTGAAGGGGTTAAACCTGTTTAATGTTAATGTGAGTGTTTTGTTGGAATAAATTTTTTTGAAACGTGTTTTTTTTTTAATTACTTGAAAGGCTTAGTAGTGGAAGCTGTCTAATAGACGGAATCCATTACTAAGCCTATGCTTAGTGTTAGCCCCCAACACAGCTAGCGCTAACCTCCAATTATTACCCCAGTACCCACCGCCACAGGGGTACCGGGAAGAGCCGGTGCCAATAGGCCCGGAGCATCAAATATGGCGCTCCTGGGCCTAGGCGGTAACGGGCTGGCATTAATTAGGCTGGGGAGGGCCAGTAACAATGGTCCTCGCCCACCCTGGTATCATCAGGCTGTTGCTGCTTGGTTGGTATTTGGCTGAAAATAAAAATAGGGGGAACCCTATGCGTTTTTTTTTTAATAATTATTCATGCAAAACAAAGATAAGGTTCCCCCTATTTTTATCCAAATACCAACCAAGCAGCAACAGCCTGATGTTACCAGGGTGGGCAAGGACCATTGTTATTGGCCCTCCCAAGCCTAAATAACACCAGCCTGTTACCGCCTAGGCCCAGGAGCGCCATATTTGAGGCTCTGGGCCTGGTGGTACCGCCTCCTCCCAGCACCCCTGTGGTGGTGGGTACCGGGGAAATAATTGGGGGTTAGCGCTAGCTGTTTTGGGGGCTAATGCTAAGCCTCAGCTTAATAATGGACTCTGTCTATAATACTGCTTCCACTACTAAGCCTGCCAAGTATATTTAAAAAAAAAACATCACATTTAAAAAAAATGTATTCCAAAAAAACACTCCCCCAAAAGTCCTCATTAACCATTTTATTAACATTAAACCAAAAAAATGCTAATCACTGCACTCCCCTGAATCTAAAGTAATCCACAAGATACACGGATCTGAAATGAGAAGACAAAAAATGAGTTAGTTCATTTAGAGGAAAAAAAAAAGTGGTAAAAAGGGTAAAAAAAAACCATACATACCGTATATACTCGAGTATAAGCCGAGTTTTTCAGCACGATTTTTCGTGCTGAAAACACCCCCCTCGGCTTATATTCGAGTGACCTCTCCGCCCTCAGTGGTCTTCAGCCTGCGGACCTCCAGATGTTTCAAAACTACAACTCCCAGTAAGCCAGGGCAGCCATCGGCTGTCCGGGCGTGCTGGGAGTTGTAGTTTTGAAACCTCTGAAGGTCCGCAGGTTAAAGACCACTGCGGCCTTTAACATCATCCAGCCCCCCCTCTCACCCCCTTTAGTTCTGTACTCACCTCCGCTCGGCGGGACGGTGCTCCGCTGGTCCGGTGCTGCAGGACTGTGCGGTGGGAGGTCGTCCGGTGGGATAGTGGTTCCGGGCTGCCATCTCAAGGCAAGGCAAGGCAACGCCTCTATTTCGGGCCCGAAGCGCGGAGAAGAGGCCCCCCCGGTGAAGATGGCAGCCCGGAACCACTATCCCACCGGACGACCTCCCCACCGGACAGTACTGCAGCACCGGACCAGCGGAGCACCGTCCCGCCGAGCGGATGTGAGTACAGAACTAAAGGGGGTGAGAGGGGGGGCTAGATGATATTGAAGGCCGCAGTGGTCTTCAACCTGCGGACCTCCAGAGGTTTCAAAACTACAACTCCCAGCAAGCCCGGACAGCCGATGGCTGCCCGGGCTTGCTGGGAGTTGTAGTTTTGAAACCTCTGGAGGTCCGCAGAAGACCACTGTATCAGACATTGACAAGCGGTGATGATGAAGGTGGGGGGGGGGGGCTGATGACAAGGGGATGATGACAAGGGGATGATAAAGGGGGGGGTGTGGGATGATGACAAGGGGATGATGAAGGGGGGTGTGGGATTATGAAAAGGGGATGATGAAGGGAGTGGGGATGATGACAAGGGGATGATGACAAGGGGATGATGAAGGGGGGTGTGGGATTATGACACGGGGATGATGAAGGGGGTGGGGATGATGACAAGGGGATGATGACAAGGGGATGATGAAGGGGGGTGTGGGATTATGACAAGGGGATGATGAAGGGAGTGGGGATGACGACAAGGGGATGAGGACAAGGGGATGATGAAGGGGGTGTGTGGGATTATGACAAGGGGATGATGAAGGGGGTGGGGATTATGAAAAGGGGATGATGACAAGGGGATGATGAAGGGGGTGGGGATGATGACAAGGGGATGATGAAGGGGGTGGGGATGATGACAAGGGGATGATTACAAGGGGATCGGCTGTCCGGGCTTGCTGGGAGTTGTAGTTTTGAAACCTCTGAAGGTCCGCAGGTTGAAGACCACTGCGGCCTTCGACATCATCCAGCCCCCCCTCTCACCCCCTTTAGTTCTGTACTCACCTCCGCTCGGCGGGACAGTGCTCCGCTGGTCCGGTGCTGCAGGACTGTGCAGTGGGAGGTCGTCCGGTGGGATAGTGGTTCCGGGCTGACATCTTCACCGTGGGGGCCTCTTCTCTGCGCTTCGGGCCCGGAATAGTCACATAGCCTTGACGACAACGCAGGGGGACGTTCATTACCAACGTCCGTCTGCGTCGTCATCAAGGCAACGCCTCTATTTCGGGCCCGAAGCGCGGAGAAGAGGCCCCCCCCCCCGGTGAAGATGGCAGCCCGGAACCACTATCCCACCGGACGACCTCCCCACCGGACAGTTCTGCAGCACCGGACCAGTGGAGCACCGTCCCGCCGAGCGGATGTGAGTACAGAACTAAAGGGGGTGAGAGGGGGGCTAGATGATATTGAAGGCCGCAGTGGTCTTCAACCTGCGGACCTCCTGAGGTTTCAAAACTACAACTCCCAGCAAGCCCGGACAGCCGATGATGACAGGCGGTGATGATGAAGGGGGGATGATGACAGGGTGATGATGAAGGGGGGATGATGACAGGCGGTGATGATGAAGGGGGGATGATGACAGGGTGATGATGAAGGGGGTGTTAATGACGGGGGTCTGGATGATGACAGGGGGGATGATGTATTTCCCACCCTAGGCTTATACTTGAGTCAATAACTTTTCCTGGGATTTTGGGGTGAAATTAGGGGCCTCGGCTTATATTCGGGTCGGCTTATACTCGAGTACATACGAGATATATATATATATATATATATATATATATATATATATATATATATATATATATATATATTTATATATATATATATATAATATATATATATACTCTATATATATATATATATATATATATATATATATATATAGATAAAAAATGTCAAAGCTGCAAAATTGTGTTCTGTGGTCATTTATTGGTTTTTGCTTATGTGTGCAAAAAGCAAAACCAAAAGCAAGAAAAAAATGCCAACAGAACTCGATTACCAAAGCAACAATGATAAATGTCCCCGAATATGTCTACTTTATGTTTGCATCGTAAAGTTTTCATGTTTTTATTTTTTTTTAAGACATTAGAGGGCTTCAAAGTATAGCAGCATTTTTTCAAACTTTTCACGAAAAATAAAAAATCTGAATTTTTCAGGGACCAGTTAAGTCTGAAGTGGATTTGAGGGGCCTTTCTGTGAGAAATATACCACAAATGACCCCATTGTAGAAACTGCACCCCTCAAAGTATTCAAATGCCATTAAGAAAGTTTGTTAACCCTTTAGGTGTTTCACAGGAACAGCAGCAAAGTGGAGGAGAAAAATTAAGATTTCCATTTTTTATACTAACATGTTCATGTGGCCCAATTTTTTTTTACATTTTTGTAAGGGTTCTTAGGAGAAAAAGTCCCACAAAATTTGTAGCCCAACTTCTCTTGAGTATGGAAATACCTCATATATTGAAGCAAAGTGCTCTGTGGGCCCACAACATGGCTCAAAAGGGAAAGAGCAACTGTGGGATTTTAGAGGGTGAATATTGCTGAAATGTTTTTGGGGGGCATGTTGCATTTAGCAAGCCCCCATGGTGTCAGAACAGCAAAAAAAAAACAAAAAAAAACACATGGCACACTATTTGGGAAACGACACCCCTCCAGGAACGTAACAAGGGGTACAGCGAACCTTAACACCTCACGTGAAAAATTAGATTTTTATATCCCTTGTTATGTTCCATGAGGGATGCAGTTTCCAAAATGGGGTCACATGTGGGTATTTTTTTTGTGTGTTTATGTCAGAACCGTTGCAACTATCAGCCACCTCTGTGCAAATCACCAATTTAGGCCTCAAATGTACATATTGCGCTCTCACTCCTGAGCCTTGTTGTGCATCCGCAGAGCATTGTACGCCCACATATGGGGTATTTCCGTACAAATTTTGGGGGTCTTTTTTGAAAATAAAAAGTATGGGACAACACCAGCATGTTAGTGTAAAAAAACATACTGGTGTAGACCCCAACTTTTCCATTTCATAAGGGGTAAAATTAGAAAAAGCCCCCAAAATATGTAACGCAATTTCTCCCGAGTACGGAAATACCCCATATGTGTCCCTAAACCGTTTCCTTGAAATATGACAGGGCTCCAAAGTGAGAGAGCGCAATGCGCATTTGAGGACTAAATTAGAGATTTGCATAGGGGAGGACCCAGATGCAAGCATTACAATTGACTCTGCTACCATAAATACCCTACAGCAGTGTTTCCAAAACAGGGTGCCTCCAGCTGTGGCAAAACTCCCAGCATGCCTGGACAGTCAATGGCTGTCCGGCAATGCTGGAAGTTGTTGTTTTGCAACAGTCGGAGGCTCCTTTTTGCAAACAGTGCCGTACCAGACGTTTTAAATTTTTATGGGGGTCAAACCTCCAGCTGTTGCAAAACTTCAACTCTCAACATGGACTCAGAGACCGTGCATGCTGGGAGTTGTAATTTTGCCACAGCTGGAGGCCCACCGGTGAGGACAGCCGTGTTAGGGAACAGATAAACTCAGTGCTTCACCAGGGTGCCTCCAGCTGTTACAAAACGAACACTCCCAGCATAAACGGTCTGTCAGTGCATGCTGGGAGTTGTAGTTTTGCAACAGCTGGAGGCACACTGGTGGGGAAACACTGAGTTAGGTTCTGTTACCTAACTGTGTTTCGTCACCAGTGTGCTTCTTGCTGTGGCAAAACTACAACTCCCAGCATGCACTGATGGCCAAAGGACATGCTGGGAGTTGTAGTTATGCAACAGCTTGAGGCACGTGTGGTGCCTGTTTATAGGTCCCCATAGCCATAGCCAGAGTCCCTAGGACGTCGGGGTCCTTTTGTATAGTCCGGGCTTGCTGGGAGTTGTAGTTTTGAAACCTCTGGAGGTCCGAAGGGTTGAAGACCACTGCGGCCTTCAACATCATCCAGCCCCCCCTCTCACCCCCTTTAGTTCTGTACTCACCTCCGCTCGGCGGGACGGTATTCCGCTGGTCCGGTGCTGCAGGACTGTCCGGTGTGGAGGTCGTCCGGTGGGATAGTGGTTCCGGGCTGCCATCTTCACCGGGGGGGCCTCTTCTTCGCGCTTCGGGCCCAGAATAGTCACGTTGCCTTGACGACAACGCAGGGGGATGTTCATTACCAACGTCCGTCTGCGTCGTCGTCAAGGCAACGCCTCTATTTCGGGCTCGAAGCGCGGAGAAGAGGCCCCCCGGTGAAGATGGCAGATGTATAAACGATAACTTCCAGCATGGCAAGTCAGCAGTTTGCTGTTTGTGCATGCTGGGAGTTGTAGTTTTGCAACATCTGGAGGGCCACAGTTTAGAGATCACTGCACAGTGATCTCCAAACTGTGGCCCTCCAGATGTTGCAAAACTACAAATCCCAGCATGCCCTGACAGCCAACAGCTGTCTGGGCATGCTGGGAGTTGTAGTTTAGCAACATAAGGAGGCTTACAGTTTACAGAAATCACTGCATGGTGACAATCAGATGTCCAAGACAGCTGATGTCCCCTAGACAGGAGCACTAGGATGGGTATGGGGGGGTTATAGGGGTCTGTTTGATGTTTTATTTCACACAGAGCTCACACAGCTCCAATCTCCTCACAGATCTCCCTACACTGAGGAGATCGGAGCTGTGAAAGGCAGTTTTTTTCAACTGCCTCTGCTGTGATTGGTCAATCTGACCAATCACAACAATCAGGGGGCCAGGCCATCCATGAGGTGACCCGCGGACGATGTCTGTGATGATCAGCTGTCTATGAAAGCTGAAGTCACTTCAATGTCACAGCATGTTTCCATGTTTACATGCTGTGACAGTTTAGGTTCAGGACGAGCCGGCTCATCTAACGCGGCAAGTACTCGCTGATTAGGACGATCAATTAATACTGATCGGTAATATGGACAATCTACTTCTCTGGTCTGCCAACGTTACAAAATGTGGGCTCAAAATTGAGCAAAAAAGCCCCCAGAGTACGGATATTCATGGTGCGGCATAGTATGTTTTTAATACTTTTTTTATTTCTGAGGACGGTGGATGGGTTTTTGCGGGATAGTTGGAGTGCAGCTATTTAGTGCCAGGCAGGCTAGTTAGGGTGTCACCAGATGCGGTACCCCCCCTGTCACTCTCTAGCAATGCTACTGGTAATAAAGGGTAGATAAAGAACTTCAGCTATTTACATAAGGGAAAACTTTTCTGCTTTAACCCCTTAAGGATCGAGGTCATTTTGGCCTTAAGGACCAGAGCATTTTTTGCACATCTGACCACTGTCACTTTAAGCATTACTAACTCTGGGATGCTTTTACTTATGAAGTTGATTCCGAGATAGTTTTTTCGTGACATATTCTACTTTATCATAGTGGTAAGTTTTCGTCAATACTTGCATCATTTCTTGGTAAAAAATTCAAAAATTTAAAAATTTTGCTTTTTTTTTAACCTTGAAGCTCTCTGCTTGTGAGGAAAATAGACAAACCAAATAAATTATATGTTGATTCACATATACAATCTCTTCATGTTTGCATCATAAAGTTGACATGTTTTTTTTTTACTTTTGGAAGACATCAGTGGGCTTCAAAGTTCAGCAGCAATTTTCAAATTTTTCTCAAAATTTTCAAAATCTGAATTTTTCAGGGACCAGTTCAGATTTGAAGTGGATTTGAGGGGTCTTCATATTAGAAATACCCCATAAATTACCCCATTATAAAAACTGCACCCATCAAAGTATACAAAATTATATTCAGAATGTTTGTTAACCCTTTAGGTGTTTAACAGGAATAGCAGTAAGTTTAAGGAGAAAATTGAAGACCCAGTATTTACACCCCACTGGCGTTTGACAGATCTTTGGAACTGTAAGCTGTGCAAATGAAAAATTACATTTTTCATTTTCAAGGACCACTGTTCCAAAAATCTGTCAGACACCTGTGGGGCGTAAATGCTCACTGTACCCCTTATTACATTACTTGAGGGGTGTAGTTTCCAAAATGGGGTCACATGTGGGAGGGGTCCATTGTTCTGGCTCTATGGGGGCTTTGTAAACACACGTGGCCTTCAATTCCGGACAAAATTTATCTTCAAAAGCCCAATGGTGCTCCTTCTCTTCTGAGCATTGTAGTTCACCCGCAGAGCACTTTACATCCACATATGGGGTATGTTCTTACTCAGAAGAAATGGGGTTACAAATTTTGGGGGGCTTTTTCATATTTTCCCTTGTGAAAATGAAAAATTTAGGTTAACACCAGCATATTATGTTTAGTTTTTTTTTCTCATTTTCCCATCCAAATTTAATGAAAAATTTTCAAACACCTGTGGGGTGTTAAGGCTCACTGTACCCCTTGTTACGTTCCGTGAGGGGTGTAGTTTCCAAAATGAGCCGCTGTAAAATCAGCCACCCCTGTGCAAATCACCAAATTAGACCTCAAATGTACATAGTGCACTCTCACTCCTGAGCCCTGCTGTGCGTCCGCAGAGAATTTTACGCCCACATATGGGGTATTTCCATGCTCAGGAGAAATTGCGTTACAAATTTTGGGGGTCTTTTTTTCCTTTACCTGCTTGTGAAAATAAAAAGTAGGGGGCAACGCCAGCATGTTAGTGTAAACATTTTTATTTTTTTACATTAACAGGCTGGTGTAACCCCCAACTTTTCCTGTTCATAAGGGGTAAAAGGAGAAAAAGCCCCCCAAAATTTGTAGTGCAATTTCTCCAGAGTACGGAAATACCCCTTATGTGGCCCTAAACTGTTTCCTTGAAATACGACTGGGCCCCGAAATGAGACAGCGCCTTGCGCATTTGAGGACTACATTAGGGATTGCATAGGAGTGGACATAGTGGTATTCTACGCCAGTGATTCCAAACAGGGTGCCTCCAGCTGTTGCTAAACTCCCAGCATGCCTGGACAGTGAGCGGCTGTCCGGAAATGCTGGGAGTTGTTGTTTTGCAGCAGCTGGAGGATCTGTTTTGGAAACACGGCCATACGATACGTTTCTCATTTTTATTGGGGGGGGGGGAGACAGTGTAAGGGGGTGTATATGTAGTGTTTTCCCCTTTATTATGTAGTGTAGTGTTTTTAGGGTACATTCGCACTGGCGGAGGTTTACGTTGAGTTGCCCACTAGGAGTTTGGGCTGTGGCGAAAAATTTGCCGCAGCTCAAACTTGAAGCAGAAAACTCACTGTAAACTCGCCCATGTGAATGTACCCTGTACATTCACATGGGGAGTTAAACCTCCAGCTGTTTCAAAACTACAACTCCCAGCATGCACTGACAGACCATGCATGCTGGTAGATGTACTTTAGCAATAGCTGGAGTCACACTGGTTGGAAAACCTTCAGTTAGGTTCTGTGACCTGACTCAGTACTTTCCAAACAGTGTGCCTCCAGCTTTTGCAAGACTACAATTCCCAGCATGTACTGATCGCCGAAGGGCATGCTGGGAGACGTAGTTATGCAACAGCTGGAGGTACGCAACTACAACTCCCATTTTGCCGAGACAGCTGTTTGCTGTTTGGGCATGCTGGCATTTGTGGTTTTGCAACAGCTGGAGGGTCACAGTTTAAGAGATCGCTGTACAGTGATCTCCAAACTGTGGCCCTCCAGATGTTGCAAAACTACATATCCCAGCATGCCCAGACAGCAAACTGCTGTGTAGGCATGCTAGGAGTTGTAGTTTTGCAACTTCTGGAGGGCTCCAGTTTAGAGACCACTGTATAGTTGTCTCAGACTGTAGACCTCCAGATGTTGCCAGGCAACTCACCAGCTTCCGTAGGATCCAAGGAGCCGCATCGTCGTTCTCCTCTTCTGCCGCCGATCACCCCCATCGATCACCGCCTTCTACCGCCGCCCATGAGTAATTAAACTTCGGCGGCGGTCCCTGTCAGTTTCCCCATTCTGCCCTGCCTACTGTGGGTGGGCAGAACAGGGAAACCGAAAGTTAACCCCCCCGCCCCCAATTTGCTATTGGTCGTCGCTTCTTGATGACCAATAGTAGGGATAGGAGGGGTGGCACCCATGCCACCTCACTCCTATCCCTTCAGGGGGATCGTGGATGTCTCGGACAACCGATATCCCCCTTATATTCCGGGTCACCATAGACCCATATGACCCGGAATTGGCGACATGTTGCACGGGATGCCTGCTGAATGATTTCAGGAGGCATCCCAGTCCAGTCCCCAACCGGTGCGCGGCGGGGACCTGAATTCCCACGGGCGTATGTATACGCTCTGGGTACTTAACGATAAAAAAAACCAGGGTGTATCCATACGCCCTGGGTCCTTAAGGAGTTAAGGGGTTAATAATAATAATAGTAATAAAAATAATGATACTGTTTCTACCATATCCACTTATCCAGAGATATTATGCTAAAGTTATATTGTCATCCTCCATTCCTGGGAATCCACCTCTCCCCTTCTACAGATCTCTGATTCCTTAATCATCCAATAGGGGGGCTTGTTTTCCCACTTATGTGCAAAATTTGTTTCCATGTGGACAATATCTTCTGTCTCTATTACAAGCTGTATGTCCAATATGGGAAATGTGCCTTGAATTATGCAGCTCCTCGCTCACTTGTTAATGTATCAAGTGACCCAGAGCCCACCACGTGGAGGTGGCTGCATTTCGGGCTCCTCCCCACCCCCACCCCCAACCATATGCAGACCTTGTGTGACCCAATCAGCATCTTGTTAAACTGGTTCACATTGATCGTCAATGGCCTTTGCTGTAATACTTCTTAGCTTTGTATGTAGGAAGTAAAATGGCATCTTGAATGTGGTCATCATGCCGGTTACTGTCCATTTGGCCATGGCCCATGCTCCAACCCACACATTGGATACATAATTGGGCCACTTCAGTTTGCTTTTAGCATATTGCCAAGTCCGCTGCAGCCAAGACACTTTGGGCTCCGAGGCATCTTCAGAGGTTGTTGGTAAATCCATCTGGTTATCCGCCATGGTGACTGTCACATGATCGCTGTGCCTGGATTCATGTGGGTCTGAATTGTCACCTAAAGCCATGTCAATAGCCACATCTGCTCGCTGACCACGGTGCTTAATCTTCTTCCCAGGTATTTTATGGATCTCATAATATGGTGGAGTGACCTTATAATGATATAGGTTAGTATACCGCCAAAGGAAACTCGTCACGTAATGTATGAGACACACGACAGGCACCGATAGAACTGGGATATCTGCAAAATAGCGACAGGATACAATATATTAGACCTATATTCATTCATTTATTTATGTATATATATATATATATGTAAATACATATGTTCATATATATATATATATATATATATATATATGTGTGTGTATATATATATATACATATATATATATATATATATACTTTTTTTGTTAAAACTGTAATTTATACAGCAAACTATAAATATTTTATAGGCTATATGCTAGAAGATTAGATGTCATGGATCACTGTATTGTCACTGTATGAAGCTTTTTTTAAACTTATGTGTGACTAAAACATTGTTATTATAATTATATTACTACTATTATTATATTATTTCACTAATATCAGAGTAGCTTCCCATGTTTTCTTTTAGAAGGCAAAATACTTAAAGCATTGATTCACAAACTGAAATCATTTATCTCACAGGAATAAACATTTGCTCAATTGCTGTAAGAGACTTAAAGGAGTACTCTGCCTCTAGACATCTTATCCCCTACCCAAAGGATAGGGGATAAGATGTCTGATTGCAGGGGTCCCGCAGCTGGTACCTCAGCGATCTCTGTGCAGCACCCAGCGTTCATTCAGCATTCGACAGGGTCGCAACTTCATGGCCACGCCCCTCGTGAGGTCACACCACAACCTACCCATAGACTTACATTGAGGGGGTGTGGCCCTAATGTCACAACCCCCGCCGCCCGCTCCAAGCGTTTGGAACAAAAAGTGCCGAACGCTGGGGAAGCCCCCCTTTAAAGCCACCCAGGATAGACTGTACAAGAGAACATCAGTAACTTTACTGCACTCTACTATATTAACTTTACACTAATACATTCATGTTAAATCCATTTATAAACTGAAATTTTGGAAGTTTTCATTATTCCTACCTCTTAGCTTCATGGTCGCCGTCCTTACAGGATCCTTTTGCCTAAATAGACAAAATTCTCTTCAATTTGCAAAATAAGCGCAGGTCTAGTAGGAGAACGTGTTCACCCGCCGAACCGAGGAAATAAGTGTTAGGGATTGGATTCTACCCTGGAGAAAGTCTCTTTGATGTGTGATGTCACAGCAGATGACATCACGTGTATGTGTATCCATTGTAATGGCTGTACTGTACTTTACTTACACTATGTACAGTTATACTGGGGGTTTACAAAGGATTTGACGATTACAGTTTTAACCCCTTCAGGGTCACAGCCCATTTTGGTCTTGAGGACAAAGGAAATTTTCATTTTTACATTTTCATTTTTTCCTCCTCCCCTTCTAAGAGCCATAAATATTTTAATTTTCCACCCAAAGACCAATATGAGTTGTTGTTTATTTTGCGACCAACTGTACTTTGTAATGTACGGTAACATAAAATGTACGGTACTATAAAAAAATATATATATATTATTTACGGCTGGAAATTGAAAAGAAAACCACAATTTGGCAACTTTTGAGGGTTTTCGTTTTTATTCACTGACATGTTCTTTTTATACTGCGGGTCAATGCTTGGGTAAACGCTTTACTCTTTTTGTACTGCTTCAAAAAAATATCCAACTTTTTGAACAATATAAGTATGTTTTAAACTGTATGAGGGCTAATTGTTTGCTGTATACGGAAAAATTAAAAAAAAGTTATAGAGGTCAGAAGAGGACAATTTTAAACGTACTAATTTTGGTGTAAAAGTAATAATTTTTTTTTAACAGAAGTAAAACAAAATCAAACCTTAATAAGCTGTGTATCAATTTAATCGTATGGATCTACAGAATAAATATAAGGTGTCATTTTTACCGAAAAGTGCACTGTGTAGAATCTGAACCCCCTAATAAAAAAAAATCAGAATGGAGTTTTTTTTTTTTCCCTAGTTTTGCCGTAGATTTTGTGGTGAAATTATTGTTGTCATTACAAAGTACAATAGTTGGCACAAAAAAACAGCCCTTATAGGACTCTGTATGTAGAAAATTGAAAGTGTTATAATTTTAAGAAGGTGAGGAGGAAAAAACTAAGGGGGACATGTATCATTGCATTTAGACCATTTTTCACGTCTACAAATTTTGCGCAATTGCGCTTTTTTTGCATAGAGCTGCGTTTTTTTTGGTGGACAGTTTTCTAAAGTTGTCACCAGTTTGGTCTACCGTACACCAACTAATCCAGTGGACTGGTATTTATCAATTGCGCAAAAAAAAAGTAGATGGTTTTTTTTGCGCAATTGCGCTTTTTTGCAAGAAAAGTAGTCTAAACCTAAGAGTGCTAGCAAGGACTCGTAGAAAATGGCAGACGGTGGAAGATGCAGGTGGGGGATGCAGGAGCCGTCTCTCAGCACTGCAGTACTACAACTACTCCCATCATGGGACAGAATCTGTCCCATAATGGGAGTAGTTGTAGTACCGGAGCGCTGAGAGACGCACATCCCTTGTCTGCGGGACTCTATTGTGACTGTTAGGACTACTACTCCCATCATGGACAGACTCTGTCCATGATGGGAGTTGTAGTCCTGGGGCTGAAGGACAGATCGCAACAGGTCATTCTCCAGAGACCCGCTGCGATCTGCATTTATTAACTTAAAAAGCCGGCGGTACATGCGGCTCCACTGCGCTGCCGCCGGCTCCCGTATACAGATGTCACAATTCATAATCCCCGCCTCCGGGAGAGGGGAGCTCTGATTGGTGGAAAGCTATTCACCACTATTAGCCAATCAGAGCTCCTGTCTTCTGGCGGGGATTATGAATTGTGACAGGTCTATACAGGGGAGCGAGTGGAGCCGCTTCTACAGTATATAATTGTTATGTGTACTGTACCCCCCCCCCAGACTAATACTGACCCCTTCTACAGTATATAATTGTTATGTGTATTGTACCCCCCCCCCCAGACTAATACTGACCCCTTCTATAGTGAGCGCTGGGACCACTGTGTGATTGACAGGTCCCCAGCGCAAGTGTCCGGCCCCACTGACCTTTATATGTTATAAATCTTTATGATACACACTGCCCGTCCTCCTCTTCATTCTTCTCATACCGGAGACGCGCGGCTTCTGCTTTCACTATAGTCAGAGCGCCCCCTCCCGGCCTCCACACTGCACAGGGCTGGGGTCAGACAACTGCAGGGGGCGCTCTGACTATAGTGAAAGCAGAAGCCGCGCGTCTCCGGTATGAGAAGAATGAAGAGGAGGACGGGCAGTGTGTATCATAAAGATTTATAACATATAAAGGTCAGTGGGGCCGGACACTAGCGCTGGGGACCTGTCAATCACACAGCGGTCCCAGCGCTCACTATAGAAGGGGTCAGTATTAGTCTGGGGGGGGGGGGTTACAATACACATAACAATTATATACTGTAGAAGGGGTCAGTATTAGTCTGGGGGGGGGGTACAGTACACATAACAATTATATACTGTAGAAGGGGTCAGTATTAGTCTGGGGGGGTACAGTACACATAACAATTATATACTGTAGAAGCGGCTCCACTCGCTCCCCTGTATAGACCTGTCACAATTCATAATCCCCACCAGAAGACAGGAGCTCGGATTGGTGTATATTGGTGAATAGCTTTCCACCAATCAGAGCTCCCCTCTCCCGGCGGCGGGGATTATGAATCGTGACATCTGTATACAGGAGGAGGGGGGGGGGGGGGGAGGGGAGTGCAGTGTTGCCGCCAGCTTTTTAAGTTAATAAATGCAGATCGCAGCGGGTCTCTGGAGAATGACCTGCTGCGATCTGTCCTTCAGCCCGAGGACTACAACTCCCATCATGGACAGAGTCTGTCCATGATGGGAGTAGTAGTCCTAACAGTCACAATACAGTTTCGCAGCTGGGAGATGTGTAAGAGCCATCCCTCAGCACTGCGGTACTACAACTACTCCCATCATGGGACACAAAATTTCCCATGATGGGAGTAGAAGTCCAAGGGCAGACTGACGGATCTCAGGGGTCTCACTCTTGAGACCCCTTGCAACTTCTCCGCCCCTGCCCCCTAGTGATGACATCATTAGGGGGCGGAGCTTCACAGTCCAGGCCTGAAGCCAGGGTGGTAAGTATGGCTCTGTTCTCATTATGCGTTTTGCATAATGGGAACAGAGCCTTTTTGGCAGTGTGTTCCCAAACAGGGAGACTCCAGCTGTTGTTTACCTACAGCCCCCATGATGGGAGTTGTAGTTTAGCAACAATTGGAGGCTCCCTCTTTAGGAACACACTGCATTATGTGCGCTCTACCCAGGGGAGAGCGCCAAAAATGTACTGACCCATTTTTCGTGTTTTTATTTTCTTGTCATTTCAGATAAGTGAATGCAGAGGACTACCTGAGATTTGGTGGAGTGTGACGATGACTAGCATTTTTTTAATGTCAATAAAAGGGTTAACGAGGGCTGTGGGGGAGTGTTTTTTTAAATCCATTTTTTATTTCATGTGTTGTGTTTTTTATAATTGAAATTTCAGGCTTAGTAGTGGAAGCCGTCTTGTAGACGGAATCTATTACTAAGCTGGGCTTAGCGTTAGCCCCGAAAACAGCTAGCGCTAACCCCCAATTATTACCCCGGTAAGAGCCGTTACCAACAGGCCCGGAGCATCAAAAATAGCGCTCCTTGGCTTAGGCGGTAACAGGCTGGGGTTATTTAGGCTGGGGAGGGCCAGTTACAATGGTCCTCGCCCATCCTGGTAATGTCAGGCTGTTGCTGATTGGTTGGTGTCTGATTGACACTGAAAATATGGGGAAGCCTATGTGATTTTTTTTTTGTAATAAAAAAAAGTGTGTGGTTCCCCATATTTTCAGTGTCAGTCAGATACCAACCAATCAGCAACAGCCTGACGTTACCAGGGTGGGCGAGGACCATTATCACTGGCTCTCCCCAACCTAAATAACCCCAGCCAGGAGTACTATTTTTGACACTCCAGGCCTGTTGGTACTGGCTCTTCCCGGCAACCCTGTAGTGGTGGGTAACGGGGTAATAATTTTGGATTAGCGCTAGCTGTTTTTGTGGCTAACGCTAAGCCCGGCATTGAAAAAAAAATGTATTAAAAAAAAAAAAAAAACACTCCCCACACAGCCCTCATTAAACCTTTTATTGACATTAAAAAAAAGTTGGTCATCAACGCAATACACCGAATCTGACGTAGTCCTCCCCATTCACGTATCTGAAATGAGAAAATAAAAAGGTTAGGACATCATTTGCGATCTCACCTGGTGAGTGCGCCCATACTGCAGTGTGTAACAGGGAGCCTCCAATTGTTCTTGTCTGCCTACTGTATCCTGTATATACAGTCATCTATAGATGGCTGTATATACAGGAGAGCGCACAAAGATTTAACTCAGAGCTGCAGTGTGGGTTAACTCTTTCCTTGCTGGGCTCCTGTATAGTATACATGGATACATTATGCCCCCTGTATACTATACAGCGGGCGGAGGTAAGTAGTAATGCTCTGCACCCTGTATATGTATATGCTATACATCACTCCTCACCTCCTTACACTCCGTGGGGCGGGCGCTCTGCATCCTGTATATGTATATGCTATACATCACTCCTTACCTCCTTACACTCCGTGGGGCGGGCGCTCTGCATCCTGTATATGTATATGCTATACATCACTCCTCACCTCCTTACACTCCGTGGGGCGGGCGCTCTGCATCCTGTATATGTATATGCTATACATCACTCCTTACACTCCGTAGGGCGGGCGCTCTGCACCCTGTATATGTATATGCTATACATCACTCCTTACCTCCTCACACTCCGTGGGGCGGGTGCTCTGCATCCTGTATATGTATATGCTATACATCACTCCTTACCTCCTTACACTCCGTGGGGCGGGCGCTCTGCATCCTGTATATGTATATGCTATACATCACTCCTTACCTCCTTACACTCCGTGGGGCGGGCGCTCTGCATCCTGTATATGTATATGCTATACATCACTCCTTACCTCCTTACACTCCGTGGGGCGGGCGCTCTGCATCCGACCCATGGAGTAGTACCTGCAGTAAAAAAAATGCACACAGGGTACAAAAATGTTTGTTTCCGCACACCAGCAAAAATGCAAGAAAAAACACAAGGGGAGAGATTAATCAAAACCTATGTAGAGGAAGAGCGGTGCAGTTGCCCATAGCAACCTATCAGATTGCTCCTTTCATTTTTGTAAAGAAGCAATCTGATTGGTTGCCATGGGCAACTGCACTACTCTTCCTCTGTACAGTTTTTGATAAATCTCCCCCAAGAAAAATTACCAAAATGCAGGAAAAGCTGGGACCGTTTTTCAGGCGTTTTTGCTGGTGGACAAAAAAAATCCTCAGTGGAATCCTGAAAAACAATAGAACAAAAGCCGAGCGTCCAGGATACACCACTATTCCTGTGAGGTGTAGAACACGTCTACAAATAGAACTTTGTGGAGATTTAGACCATTGCACGAAATTTATCATGGGGCTTGCACAAGTTTGATAAATTTGGAGAAATTGCTCCAAATTTAGACCAACCAAAATGATCTACAAAAAACGTCTACCAAAAACAACATTGATACATCTCCCCCTAAGTGCAAAAATGAAAAAACCTGTCCTGAAGGGGTTAAAAATATATAAATACCGTATATCCCGGCGTATAAGACGACTTTTTAACCCCAAATTTTCTTCTGAAAAGCCGGGGGTCGTCTTATACGCCGTGTATTGAGGTCCGGGATAGGAAAACTTCTGATTATCTGCCCGGGCCGGCTCCTGTGTGTAGCTGCAGGCGGGGGCCGGCCAGAGCAAGTAAAAACTAATACTGTATACTAAAAACCAGGGTGCCTCCAGCTGTTGTGAAACTACAACTCCCAGCACGGCAAAGTTGGGGGTCGTCTTATACGCCAAGTCATCTTATACGCCGGCATGGTCACTGCACCTGCACTCACATTTAAAGAAGATCTGTAGTGCTTATAACTTATCCCCCATCCTAAGGATAGGGTATAAGTTATAGATCACGGGGGGGGGGGGGGGGGGTCCGAGCGATCGGGCCCCCCGCCATCTTCTGTACGGGGCCACAGTTATGTACAGGAAAGGGGGCATTCCGTCCCCGCTTGACGCGGCAGCGGGCACGCCCCTCCATGTATTTCTATGGAAGTCATGGAAGGGCGTGCCGGCTGCCGCGTCATGCGGGAACAGAATGCCCCCTTTCCTGTTCATTGCCACGGCCCCATACAGGAGATCGCGGGGGACCCCAGTGCTCGGACCCCCCCGCGATCTATAACTCATCCCCTATCCTTAGGTTGGGGTATAAGTTATAAGCACTAAAGATCTCCTTTAACCTGTTGGGGACGGAGGGCATACCTATACGCCCTCCGCCCACCACCTTTCTATAATGCGGGGCCACGCCGTGGCCCAGCATCATAGCGGGTCGGGCCAGGCCCCTAACAACAGCCGGGAGCCGAGGCTAATAGCGAGCAGCACTGATCGTGGTTTCGCGCGCTATTAACCCTTTAGATGCAGCGTTCAACTTGATCACTGTCCAAACGCCAAATGACTGCTCAGTGCCTGAGATCCAGGTATGAGCAGTCAAGCGGCAGAATCATTGATCAATGGTTTCCTATGAGAAACCATTGATCAATGTAAAAGATCAGTGTGTGCAGTGTTATAGGTCCCTATGGGAGCTATAACATTGAAAAAAAAAAGTGAAAAAAGCTTGAATCACCCCCCTTTTCCCGTAAAAAAAAAATCCAGAAACTGTGTAAATAAACATATATGGTATCGCCGCATGCAGAAATGTCGGAATTATAAAAATATATAGTTAATTAAACCGCACAGTCAATGGTATACGTGCAAAAAATAAGCCATCATATGGAAAAAAAAAAACTTTTTTAGAAAAAAGTGTGAGGGGAGTGCTACTAAAATATAACTTTTAATATAATAATTTTAAAATACACCACTGAAGTGATTGTGAACCAATACCATCTTAAAAACTGATACACAGGATCCACTCTAGGTTACCACCCGTATGGTGGATTTACCAGTATTCAGAGCGCCACCAATCCGGTGGATTTATATGAATATATACCGTTCTCAGATATATATCGTTCTCTACGCGTTTCTGCCCTAGTCTAGAGCGTCATCAGGAGAACTTCATATATATAGAAAGTCTCAACAATGTGGAAAATGTGTGAGATAAGGAGATAACAATGGCGTCACTCAATATATAAACATAGATAAATGCATGCAGCACCCCTGTAATAAGTGCCACTATGCTGGTGTAATTGATCTGCATGTGGCACCCCGATACTAGGTGCCACTATGCGGGTGTAATTACAGCGGATCCAAAGGAGATAACCTATAAAGAAGATACATAAAGCCAGTCAGACCATATGATCAGGTACAATATAATATCCTTTCATGTATAGGGCTCTCACTCACAGTCTGTGGTCCGTCTCCCAGTACCTAAAGAAAGAATACAACAAATATCCCTGTAAGGAGTTGCTGCGCGGCACCTGCAAAAAAATAGCGGTATCGCCGCCACTCGTTACTCACAGTCCGCTGATGTAACCGCCAATTACAGGATCCCGGAAGGTGCGCAAACCCGCAATGGCGGGGAGCCAGTAAAAGTCCGACCGGCTTCTATGCACTGCCATGCCGCGATCCTTGGCGTCTGGCGTCATATCCTGGCACCCCAGCGTGACGTCATCCGTCCCCGCCTCTCTCTGACGCCCATAGGGGGCGGGACTAAGTACCGCTCGTCACTTCTGTATTCGGGGCCAGGTATGTTAGAATGTGATTTGCGGCTAGAGGAGTAAATACATTAACTCCTCAGTGACCGGCACCAATTATGATCACATGCTAGAATACTGGACAGCCTAAAATTGGAGCTTATTAGGAGATGCTACCCAAATATATATAAATTCATTGCTACTAAGCACCTCTAAGTGGCCCTATATGGTGGAGAGGTGGGGTTTAATGTTGGAGCCATACGGAATACATCTTTGAGGGGTAGATATTATATTTAGGTTAATAAATAAATAAACATCAGTGGAGAGGACCGGGACGCTAAGGTGCCTAATTTAATAATACAGGCACTGGGTCCCTCAATCTTTGAAAACAACCCGGACAAATCCACTGATGTAATATTCTCAAAGGGATTCCCTAAAGAATGGCTCATCTCCAAACCCCCCTCTCTTTGAACAAAAAGGCAAGGGGTTGTGAGGCCCCTGTTTCAGTTCACTAAAATTCCCAGGGAATGCCCCTATTCTTAAGTGGATATCTGTGAACCTCCAAAACAGACCAGAGTATACAATTAGCCAACTGAGAAAGAATTGTGTTCCTAGCCAACTAAGCAATAATAGATAAATTTAGAAAATTGTATTATAAAGGGGGGAAGATACAGTTAGGTATTGACCTGACAAAGTGGGGATGATACAGTTGGGGAGGCTATCAGGGAATAATGGAGTGGCATTAAAACTGGGCCTAGGGAACCTGATCTTACCCTATGCTAACTGATGCCCTGATCCCTAGGCAGTGTTATCGCCCTAATAAGGGCGGACCCTGCTCTCGTACCTCCTACTTGTCCTGTCACTCCCTTACTAGTTTGGTGACACTAGCTGATAGATCTACTAAGATCTCCACTTACTGCCTACTGGTCACCATAACCAGTATCATCCCCACATGGCCTGACCTATAAAAAGGGAGCAAAACTTAATTGGTCATTGAGACCTATAGGTTCCATCGTACCCATTTCGTATATAAGTCTGCACTCCTTCTGGAGTAAAAGTTTATCAAAATCACCCCCTCTTGGAGATGGATGAATTTGTTCTAATCCAATGAACATAAGATGATCATAGCAGCCACTATGTACGGAATTCATATGGCGAGCCAGGGAGGTATCTCTATTGTTTCTGACATCTCCCAGATGTTCTAACACTCTTTTCTTAAAAGGTCGGAATGTTTTCCCTATGTATCTTTTATGGCATGGACAAATTGCCAAGTAAATTATACCACAAGTGCTACAGTTAATGAAGCTACGAATGGTATGTATTTTACCTGTCCTCTCATAGAGAATTTCTTTAGTTTTTATCATGTTAGGGCACGCCTTACAATGTCCACAGGGAAAGTTACCAATTATAGGTGTTTTATTAAGCCAAGTGCTCCCTTTAGATGGTATAGGGGGGAGATGGCTATGTGTTACTAAATCCCCTATATTCCTACCTCTCCGATATGTGATCTGGGGTTTGTCCGATACTGTGTCCCTCAGATCAGGATCCATCCGTAGAATCCTCCAATGTTTCTCAAGTATTCCTCGTATCATTGGAGAAGCATGATCAAAGGTGGCAATCACACGTGTAGGCTGTATCATCTGGTCTGTCTGTTTGGGGGTCAACAGGTTTTCCCTGGGAGTTTTAAGGGCATTTTGATAAGCTGATCTTAAGATGTAGTCCGGATACCCTCTATTTCTGAATCTCTGTCTGAGATCCATTGCTTCCCTCAGGAAATCCTGTTTGTCAGAACAGTTCCTCCTGAGGCGGAGGTACTGCCCCCTCGGGATACCCCTTTTGAGGGGTCCCGGGTGGCAGCTTTCCCACCTCAGGAGGCTGTTCGTGGACGTCACTTTTCTATGTATGGTGGTCCGCAGTTTACCCTTAGGAGTTTTTTGGATTGAGATGTCCAAGAATGGGATATGTGAGTCATGGTATTCATATGTAAATGCAAGTCCTAGACTATTATGGTTCAGTAATCTCAGGAATTCTTTAAACTCATCAGTGCTGCCCTGCCACAATATAAAAATATCATCTATAAAACGCGCCCAAACTAGGGCACGTTCACTAAAATATTCCCTTTCTTCGACAAAGACTTGGGTGGCCTCCCACCAGCCCAGAGTGAGATTAGCATAACTGGGGGCACTAGGGCTCCCCATTGCAGTCCCTCTGAGCTGGTGGAAGTAAGTCCTGTCGAAGAGAAAATAATTATGTGTGAGTGTGAACCTCAATATTTCCAGCACAAATTCATTGTGTAATCTCATCTGTATGCCCCGTTGGGATAAGTAATGCGAGACTGCTGCTAGTCCAATATCATGCGGGATAGATGAATATAACGACTCCACGTCAATGCTAGCCAGCAACACATCCTGTTCCACCTCTATTCCTTCCATTTTATTAAGGAGATCCATCGTGTCTCTCGTGTATGAAGGGAGGGCTAATACGAATTCTCTAAAAATTTGATCAATATATATCCCGAGATTCTGTCCCAGACCTCCTATGCCCGCCACTATGGGTCTCCCTTTTAGAGGGTTAGTCCCTTTGTGGACCTTTGGGAGGGCATAGAAGGTGGGGACAGTAACGGATTTGGGCAGCAAAAATTGAAATTCCGAGTCACTGATGAGTTTTCGTTCCTTAGCTATAGATAGTATTTTAGTAAGTTCTTTTTTATATTTGGAAGTAGGGTCTCCCGATAATGTTTCATAAGTAAGGCTATCTTTTAATAGTCTATTGCACATATCTATGTATTGTGTACGATCCATGACTATAATGTTACCCCCCTTATCTGCGGCTTTGATGACCAATTTATCATTCTTCTGTAGTTGTTTGATAGCCAACTTCTCTTGATATGAGAAGTTGGTCCGATCCTGAGGTATGGAGGGAAGATTCAGGTCCTCTATATCTCTGATCACCAAATCCAGAAACACATCTATACAGGATGTTTCGCCTGTAGGAGGGAATACTTTACTTTTTAACTTACAGGTAGTAAATGGTCCTTCACCTCTTGATCTATGGTTGTCATCTAATAATGATGCTAGATCTCTTGTGGCTGGTAGATCATTTATACCGATACCTAACTCCAAACATTCCTTTCTGTCTCGTGTTTTAAAGAATTTTTGCCATTTTAGTCTACGCCCAAACAGATGGAGGTCCTTAATCAATTGAATTGGTCAAATGTGACCGTGGGTACAAATGAGAGACCCTGTGCAAGGACCCCGATTTGTTCCTGGGATAGTTGTTGTTTGGATAGATTCACCACTTGTAATGAGGATCTATCAACTCCTGTATTTAGACTCTGGGTTCTCTGGTTCGGGTGGGGTAAGGATCTCGACTCTGGTCCTTGTATTCCCCCCCTAAAAAATGCCCAGCAGAGGATGAAGGCAAAGAGCCCGTATCCGACCATTCCTGATTGTGGTTAGATTTCTTTTTATAGTTCCCACGTCCACGGGAGTTACCCCGCGTACCTCGCGCGCGGTAGGGTGCTCCTCCTCGTTTACCGCGTGCTGGAGCTCTGTCTCCTTCACCAGGCTCGGTATCCGAGGAGGAAATCTCAGTCTCAGTCTCCCGAGGTGTGGGTACTCTGGACAATACGGTGTAAGCTCTATTATCTCTGAATTCCTGTAAGTCCCTGATGAATTGTAAGTGTTTCCTTTCTTTTAATTGATACTGAAAACGTTCCAATATATTTTTGGTATGTGTTTCTTTGTTATTAAATTCTGGGTCGTCCTTAAATCTTAATACAGTATCTCGTTGCTCATTCAATTTAGCTTCTGCTACCGTTAGTCTAGTTTTTTCTTCCTCCAACAATATTTGAATGAATTTCAGCGAGGTGGCTGTAGCTTCAGTTTCCCACTTTTTTAATACTGTTGTTGTTCTAAGTCTGGGTGCCGGTAACACCGGAACTCTCAGACCTCGGGGAACTATGTTATGTCTTAAGTAGTTTTCAAATGTTTGGATTTCCCAGAATGAAACTGCATAATCTTTATAACAAGAGACAAGGTCCCTAAGGGCTACTTTCAGAGAGGGTGTGTATTTAGGCTGTGAGTACATTCGCTCCGAAAACACTTCTTTTGCTTCCGTGAGCCAATCTGCCAAATTTGGTGATCCAGTGACCAAACTAGCCATCACATAAACAGATTCCAAAAATTTTGTATGTAGAATGATTTAGCTGACCTACAAGGGGTCATATCATCTCCCAGCATCAGAAATGCAAAAAAAAAACTTTTTTAGAAAAAAGTGTGAGGGGAGTGCTACTAAAATATAACTTTTAATATAATAATTTTAAAATACACCACTGAAGTTATTGTGGACCAATACCATCTTAAAAACTGATACACAGGATCCACTCTAGGTTACCACCCGTATGGTGGATTTACCAGTATTCAGAGCGCCACCAATCCGGTGGATTTATATGAATATATACCGTTCTCAGATATATATCGTTCTCTACGCGTTTCTGCCCTAGTCTAGAGCGTCATCAGGAGAACTTCATATATATAGAAAGTCTCAACAATGTGGAAAATGTGTGAGATAAGGAGATAACAATGGCGTCACTCAATATATAAACATAGATAAATGCATGTAGCACCTCTGTACTAAGTGCCACTATGCTGGTGTAATTGATCTGCATGTGGCACCCCGATACTAGGTGCCACTATGCGGGTGTAATTACAGCGGATCCAAAGGAGATAACCTATAAAGAAGATACATAAAGCCAGTCAGACCATATGATCAGGTACAATATAATATCCTTTCATGTATAGGGCTCTCACTCACAGTCCGTGGTCCGTCTCCCAGTACCTAAAGAAAGAATACAACAAATATCCCTGTAAGGAGTTGCTGCGCGGCACCTGCAAAAAAATAGCGGTATCGCCGCCACTCGTTACTCACAGTCCGCTGATGTAACCGCCAATTACAGGATCCCGGAAGGTGCGCAAACCCGCAATGGCGGGGAGCCAGTAAAAGTCCGACCGGCTTCTATGCGCTGCCTTGCCGCGATCCTTGGCGTCTGGCGTCATATCCTGGCACCCCAGCGTGACGTCATCCGTCCCCGCCTCTCTCTGACGCCCATAGGGGGCGGGACTAAGTACCGCTCGTCACTTCTGTATTCGGGGCCAGGTATGTTAGAATGTGATTTGCGGCTAGAGGAGTAAATCATATGGAGCCATCATATAGAGGAAAAAACGAAAGTGCAAGAACGGGAAAACCCTCCGTACCCAAGGGGTTAACCCCTGGACATGTTTTATTCATATGGTTATGCTTGTATGGGCACTTAATCTGTGATTTGTTGTTTTCATCAGTACCACATTTGTGTATATGTGATTTTTGATGACTTTTTATACCTTTTTTTTTTTTCCGGGATGTGATCACAATTCAGCATTGGACTTTGTTATTTTTATGTTTTATGTCGTTCACCGTATGGAGTCATTAACGTTATATTTTAGTCATTCAGACTATTCTACCAAATATGTTGATTTATTTTATTTAAATAAAAAAAAAAATTTTATAAAATGGGAAAAGAGGGGGAATTCATTTTTTATTGGAGGAGGCACTTATTCCCTTTATTAAACTGTAACAGTTAATAGCTATATTTAGATTTTTAACCCCTTAAGGATTCAGCTCATTTTCACCTTAACAACACGGCCCTTTTTTGCAAATCTGACCACTGTCACTTTATATATGAATAACTCTGGAATGATTTTACTTTTCATTCTGATTCTGAGATTGTTTTTTCGTGACATATTCTACTTTAACATAGTGGTAATTTTTGTCGTTACTTGCATCTTTTTTTGGTCAAAAATCCCAAAATTTTGAAAATTTAGCATTTTTCTGCCTGTAAGAAAAATGGACATTCCAAATTATATATTGATTCACAAATACAATGGGGGACATTTATCAAGGGATTTAGAGCTCTTTTTTTGCTTACAAAAGTCGCACAAAAGGTCGCATTAGCACTTAAGCAATTTTTTGTGCGACTTTTGGCTGTAAGCAAAAAGCTACAAAAGAGTGTACGAAAGTAAATTTTATTTTTTACTTTGCAGTGGTCAGGGAATTATCAAGTGCGAAAGTCGCATAAAAAGTCGCAAGCCCTCAAAAACTGCGTAAATGTAAGCCAGCTCGGAGCTGGCACACAAAACGGCTTTTGAGAGCAAATTTTATATTTCCCGCTGGCAGCCGTGATCACAGCTCCAGCGGGAAATATATTGCAACTGTACAAAGGAGCCCGGGCTGGCATCACTCTGCAGCCGCCCAGCTCTGTCTGATTCTAACCCCGCTACCCTAACATAAGGACATCCCCCCTTGTTTCCCACCCGCCTGCGCTGCACATCTCCCATCTGTCTGCTACCTGTTGCAAGACTACAACTCCCAGCATGTCCATACAGTGAGGGCATGCTGGGAGTTGTAGTATTGTAGCGGGCGGACAATGTGCGGCGCGGGCGGGTGGAAGACAAGGGGGGTGGGGGTTATATAAAGCAGTGTCCCCATCCCCATCATTGTATTAGGGTAGCGGGGATAGAATCGGAGGAACCCGGGCGGCTGAAGACTGATTCCAGCCTGGGCTCCTTTTAACAAACCTCGGCGCAGCAGAGTTTCTATTTCCCTTAATGTAATTTCATATTTCCCGCTGGGTCCCGTAATTGGCCAGGACCGAGCAGCCAATCACGGGAAATTTGATATTACATTAGGGACTAAAAGCTGCGCGGTTCCGCTAGATGTTAAAAGGAGCCCGGGCTGGCATCAGTCTGCACCCTCCCGGGCTCCTCAGATATCCTGCGGCGCCGTGGTAAGGAGCCCGGGCTAACCTCACTCAGCAGCCCCCCACGGGACTCCCACAGCCGGGCAGGGAGATGTGTAGGTGCCGTCCCTGTAATCCATCAGCACTGCGGTACACACCGAGAGATGGCAGGGACGGCTTCTGCACATCTCCCTGCCTGGCTGAGGGAGTCCCGGGCGGCTGCAGTGTTATGTCAGCCCGGGCTCCTTACTACAGCGCCGCGGAGTTTGGTGTAATTTCAAATTTCCCGCTGGGTCCCGTGTCACGTGACGACAGGAAATATGAAATTACAGTGATTCTCTGATCACTGCAGCCAAGGAGCGGAGCGCATTACCACCCGCTTCCCTGGCTGGCACGACTACAACTCCCAGCATGTCCTTGCAGGAAGGGCATGCTGGGAGAGTTGTGGGGGGGGGGGGGGTGACAAGCTTGTCACCTGCCCCCCTGCCGCACAACTACAACTCCCAGCATGCCCTTACAGTAAGAGCATGCTGGGAGTTGTAGGGGGGGATGACAATCTCCCACACCACATGACTACAACTCCCAGCATGCCCTTACTGGGAGTTGTAGTTGTGTGGCAGGTGACAGGCTTTTCACCTGCCCCCCTACAACTCCCAGCATGCCCTTACAGTAAGGATATGCTGGGAGTTGTAGTCATGTGGTGCGGGAGATGGTTACCCCTGCCCCCCCCCCCACACACACACTACATCTCCCAGCATATCCTTACTGTAAGGGCATGCTGGGAGTTGTAGGGGGGCGGGTGACAAGCCTGTCATCTGCCCTCTGCCGCACAAATACAACTCCCAGCATGTCCTTACAATAACGATATGCTGGGAGTTGTAGTGTGTGTGTGGGGGGGGGGGGGCGGGGGTAACAATCTCCCGCACCACATGACTACAACTCCCAGCATATCCTTACTGTAAGGGCATGCTGTGAGTTGTAGTCATGTGGTGCGGGAGATTGTCACCCCCCCCTACAACTCCCAGCATGCTCTTACTGTAAGGGCATGCTGGGAGTTGTAGTCAGGCGCGGACGGGTGACAATAAATGTATTAACCTATTTTTCTTTTTTTCTCCTCATTTCAGATCCATGTATCCTGTGGACTATTTCGGATTTGGTGGACTGCTTCAATGACCAGCGTCTTTTTTAAACCTGTTTAATGTTAATGAGAGTGTTTTTTGGAATAAAATTTTTTGAAACGTGTTGTGTTTTTTTTTTTTTTAATTACTTGAAAGGCTTAGTTTAATAGACGGAATCCATTACTAAGCCTATGCTTAGTGTTAGCCCCCAACACAGCTAGCGTAACCTTCAATTATTACCCCGGTACCCACCGCCACAGGGGTGCCGGGAAGAGCCGGTACCAATAGGCCCGGAGCATCAAATATGGCGCTCCTGGGCCTAGGCGGTAACGGGCTGGCATTAATTAGGCTGGGGAGGGCCAGTAACAATGGTCCTCGCCCACCCTGGTAACATCAGGCTGTTGCTGCTTGGTTGGTATTTGGCTGAAAATAAAAATAGGGGGAACCCTATGCGTTTATTTTTATTTTTTTATAATTATTCATGCAAAACAAAGATAAGGTTCCCCCTATTTTTATCCAAATACCAACCAAGCAGCAACAGCCTGATGTTACCAGGGTGGGCAAGGACCATTGTTACTGGCCCTCCCAAGCCTAAATAACACCAGCCTGTTACCGCCTAGGCCCAGGAGCGCCATATTTGAGCCTCTGGGCCTGGTGGTACCGGCTCCTCCCAGCACCCCTGTGGTGGTGGGTAACGGGGAAATAATTGGGGGTTAGCGCTAGCTGTTTTGGGGGCTAATGCTAAGCCTCAGCTTAAGAATGGACTCTGTCTATAATACTGCTTTTACTACTAAGCCTGCCAAGTAAATTAAAAAAAACAACACATTTAAAAAAAAATGTATTCCAAAAAAACACTCCCCCAAAAGTCCTCATTCACCATTTTATTAACATTAAACCAAAAAAATGCTAATCACTGCACTCCCCTGAATCTAAAGTAATCCACAAGATACACGGATCTGAAATGAGAAGAAAAAAAATGAATTAGTACATTTAGGGTAAAAAAAAAGTGGTAAAAAGGGTAAAAAAAAAAACATACATACCGTATATACTCGAGTATAAGCCGAGTTTTTCAGCACGATTTTTCGTGCTGAAAACACCCCCCTCGGCTTATACTCGAGTGACCTCTCCGCCCTCAGTGGTCTTCAACCTGCGGACCTCCAGATGTTTCAAAACTACAACTCCCAGCAAGCCCGGGCAGCCATCGGCTGTCCAGGCTTGATGGGAGTTGTAGTTTTGAAACCTCTGGAGGTCCGCAGGTTGAAGACCACTGCGGCCTTCGACATCATCCAGCCCCCCTCTCACCCCCTTTAGTTCTGTACTCACCTCCGCTCGGCGGGACGGTGCTCCGCTGGTCCGGTGCTGCAGGACTGTCCGGTGGGAGGTCGTCCGGTGGGATAGTGGTTCCGAGCTGCCATCTTCACCGGGGGGGGGGCCTCTTCTCCGCGCTTCGGGCCCGGAATAGTCACATTGCCTTGACGACAATGCAGGGGGACGTTCATTACCAACGTCCGTCTGCGTCGTCATCAAGGCAACGCCTCTATTTCGGGCCCGAAGCGCGGAGAAGAGGCCCCCCCGGTGAAGATGGCAGCCCGGAGTACAGAACTAAAGGGGGTGAGAGGGGGGGCTAGATGATATTGAAGGCCGCAGTGGTCTTCAACCTGCGGACCTCCAGAGGTTTCAAAACTACAACTCCCAGCAAGCCCGGACAGCCGATGGCTGCCCGGGCTTGCTGGGAGTTGTTGTTTTGAAACCTCTGGAGGTCCGCAGAAGACCACTGTATCAGACTTTGACAAGCGGTGATGGTGAAGGTGGGGGGGGGGCTGATGACAAGGGGATGATGACAAGGGGATGATGAAGGGGGTGGGGATGATGACAAGGGGATGATGACAAGGGGATGATGAAGGGGGGGTGTGGGATGATGACAAGGGGATGATGAAGGGGGGGTGATGACAGGCGGTGATGATGAAGGAGGGGATGATGACAGGCGGTGATGATGAAGTTTGAATGATGACAGGCGGTGATGATGAAGGGGGGATGATGACAGGCGGTGATGATGAAGGGGGGATGATGACAGGGTGATGATGAAGGGGGATGATGACAGGCGGTGATGATGAAGGGGGGATGATGACAGGCGGTGTTGATGAAGGGGGGATGATGACAGGCGGTGATGATGAAGGGGGGATGATGACAGGGTGATGATGAAGGGGGGATGATGACAGGCGGTGATGATGAAGGGGGTGTTAATGACGGGGGTCTGGATGATGACAGGGGGGATGATGTATTGAGTCAATAACTTTTCCTGGGATTTTGGGGTGAAATTAGGGGCCTCGGCTTATATTCGGGTCGGCTTATACTCGAGTATATACGGTGTGTGTGTGTGTGTGTGTGTGTGTGTGTGTGTGTGTGTGTATATATATATATATATATATATATATATATATATATATATATAAAAATTCAAAGCTGAAAAATTGTGTTCTGTAGTCATTTATCGGTTTTTGCTTATGTGTGCAAAAAAAAAATGGTATTTAAAAGTGATTTATTGGTTTTTGCTTATGTAAGCCAAATTTATCAACCCCCTGTGGTAGTTTAATAAATGTGTCACACAAAAGCAAAACCAAAAGCAAGAAAAAAATGCCAACAGAACTCGATTACCAAAGCAACGATGATAAATGTCCCCGAATATGTCTACTTTATGTTTGCATCGTAAAGTTTTCATGTTTTTACTTTTTTAAGACATTAGAGGGCTTCAAAGTATAGCAGCATTTTTACAAAATTTTCACGAAAAATTAAAAATCAGAATTTTTCAGGGACCAGTCAAGTCTGAAGTGGATTTTGAGGGGCCTTTCTGTGAGAAATATACCACAAATGACCCCATTGTAGAAACTGCACCCCTCAAAGTATTCAAATGCCATTAAGAAAGTTTGTTAACCCTTTAGGTGTTTCACAGGAACAGCAGCAAAGTGGAGGAGAAAAATTAAGATTTCCATTTTTTATACTAACATGTTCATGTGGCCCAAATTTTTTTTACATTTTTGTAAGGGTTCTTAGGAGAAAAAGTCCCACAAAATTTGTAGCCCAACTTCTCTTGAGTATGGAAATACCTCATATATTGAAGCAAAGTGCTCTGTGGGCTCACAACATGGCTCAAAAGGGAAAGAGCAACTGTGGTATTTTAGAGGGTGAATATTGCTGAAATGGTTTTTGGGGGGCATGTTGCATTTAGCAAGCCCCCATGGTGTCAGAACAGCAAAAAAAAAAAAAAAAAACAAAAACACATGGCACACTATTTGGGAAACGACACCCCTCCAGGAACGTAACAAGGGGTACAGCGAACCTTAACACCTCACAGGTGTTTGACAGGTTTGCATTGAAGTTGGACTTGAAAGTGAAAAATTAGATTGTTATACCCCTTGTTATGTTCCATGAGGGATGCAGTTTCCAAAATGGGGTCACATGTGTTTTTTTTTTTTTTTTTTTGTGTGTTTATGTCAGAACCGTTGCAACTATCAGCCACCTGTGCAAATCACCAATTTAGGCCTCAAATGTACATAGTGCGCTCTCACTCCTGAGCCTTGTTGTGCATCCGCAGAGCATTGTACGCCCACATATGGGGTATTTCTGTACAAATTTTGGGGGTCTTTTTTGAAAATAAAAAGTATGAGACAACACCAGCATGTTAGTGTAAAAAAACATACTGGTGTAGACCCCAACTTTTCCATTTTATAAGTGGTAAAATTAGAAAAAGCCCCCAAAATTTGTAACACAATTTCTCCCGAGTACGGAAATACCCCATATGTGTCCCTAAACCGTTTCCTTGAAATATGACAGGGCTCCAAACTGAGAGAGCGCCATGCGCATTTGAGGACTAAATTAGGGATTTGCAATAGGGGAGGACCCGGATGCAAGCATTACAATTGACTCTGCTACCATAAATACCCTACAGCAGTGTTTCCCAAACAGGGTGCCTCCAGCTGTGGCAAAACTCCCAGCATGCCTGGTCAGTCAATGGCTGTCCGGCAATGCTGGAAGTTGTTGTTTTGCAACAGCCGGAGGCTCCTTTTTGCAAACAGTGCCGTACCAGACGTTTTGAATTTTTATAGGGGGGGGGGGGGTTTACACTGTGTAAGGGTATATGTAGTGTATTACTCTTTATTTTGTGGTAGCGTAGTGTAGGGTTTTTAGGGTATATTCACACGGGCGGGGGTTCATAGTGAGTTTTCCGCTGCGAGTTTGAGCTGCGGTGGAAAATTTTCTGCTGCTCAAATTTGTAGTGGGAAACTTACCGTAAACCCCAGCTCGTGTGAATGTACCCTGTACGTTCACATTAGGGGGGGGGGGGGGTCAAACCTCCAGCTGTTGCAAAACTTCAACTCTCAGCATGGACTCACAGACCGTGCATGCTGGGAGTTGTAGTTTTGCCACAGCTGGAGGCCCACTGGTGAGGAAAACCGTGTTAGGGAACAGACAAACTCAGTGCTTCCCCACCAGGGTGCCTCCAGCTGTTACAAAACGAACACTCCCAGCATGCACGGTCTGTCAGTGCATGCTGGGAGTTGTAGTTTTGCAACAGCTGGTGGCACACTGGTGGGGAACCACTGAGTTAGGTTCTGTTACCTAACTGTGTTTCCTCACCAGGGTGCCCCCAGCTGTTACAAAACGAACACTCCCAGCATGCACGGTCTGTCAGTGCATGCTGGGAGTTGTAGTTTTGCAACAGCTGGAGGCACACTGGTGGGGAACCACTGAGTTAGGTTCTGTTACCTAACTGTGTTTCCTCACCAGTGTGCCTCCAGCTGTGGCAAAACTACAACTCCCAGCATGCACTGATGGCTAAAGCGCATGCTGGGAGTTCTAGTTATGCAACAGCTTGAGGCACGTGTTCAGTGGCGTCGCTAGGGGGGGGGGGGGGGCAGAGGGGGCCACAGCCCCCCCTACATCATGATTGGCCCCCCCTTGTGCCCCCCTAGCAGCAGTAGGTCACTAGCAGCTCTCATGGCCATCAGGGGGGTACCGCTAGTTCACCAGTAAGGGGCATCCTTTTTTTAAATAAACCTTCAGCCTGCAGCCCTGTCACCACGCAGGGGCCGCGCTATGCAGACTGGGAAGAGCAGACAGGAAGCTCCTCCCCCTCTCTCACTCCCCCTGTATACTGGACCTTGTGGAGCAGGCCCGCTGTGTGTATACAGGCCCGGACACCACCAGTATGGAAGACTTACCTGCCCAGTGCCCACTGCTCATGCTGCCCTTTTAAAGTAAGTAACTTGCTTGGGGGAGAGGGGGAAAGTTGTAGTTCGGGAGACAGTGGGAGGTAGTTCAGTGTTTCCCAACCAGGGGGCCTCCAGCTGTTGCAAAACTACAACTCCCAGCATTCCTTTGGCTTTATGAGCATACTGGGAGTTGTAGTTTTGCAACAGCTGGAGGCCCCCAGGTTGGGAAACACTGATCTATCTATCTATCAATCAATCTATCTATCTATCTATCTATCATCTATCTCATATCTATCCATCTACATCCATCCATGCATCTAACTTTCTATCTATCTGTCTATCTATCTATCTTTCTCATATCTATCTATCTCATATCTATCTATCTATCTTTCTCATATCTATCTATCTATCTATCTATCTCATATCTATCTATCTAACTCAGATAGATGAGAGATAGATATGAGAGATAGATAGGTAGATAGATGATATATAGATAGATACATAAATATATATAGATAGATAGATATGAGATAGATAGATAGATAAATAGATGATATATAGATAGAGAGATGATATATAGAAAGATACATAAATAGATGGATAGATAGATGATAGATAGACAGATCGATAGATGATAGATACATAGATATGATATAGATAGATAGATGATAGATAGACAGATCGATAGATAGATGATAGATACATAGATATGATATAGATAGATAGATGATAGATAGACAGATAGATATATAGATGATAGATACATAGATATGATATAGACAGATAGATAGATGATAGAAAGATTAGATAGATAGATAGATAGATAGATAGGAGATAGATGGATATGATATAGATAGATGGATATGATATAGATAAATTTATATGATATAGATAGATAGGAGAAAGATAGATAGATAGATAGATCAGTTTCCCAACCAGGGGGCCTCCAGCTGTTGCAAAACTACAACTCCCAGCATTCCTCTGGCTTTATGAGCATACTCGGAGTTGTAGTTTTGCAACAGCTGGAGGCCCCCCCTAGTTGGGAAACACTGATCTATCTATCTATCAATCATCTATTATCTATCTATCCATCTATCTCCTATTTATCTATCTATCTATCTCATGTCTATCTATCTATATAATATCTATCTATCTCATATCTATCTAATATCTATCTATCTTATCCATCTATTTATGTATCTATCTTTCTATTTATCTATCTATCTCATATCTATCTATCCATCTATTTATGTATCTATCTTTCTATTTATCTATCTATCTCATATCTATCTCAGATAGATGAGAGATAGATGAAAGATAGATAGATATGAGAGATAGATAGATGATATATAGATAGATAGATACATAAATAGATGGATATATAGATAGATATGAGATAGATAGAAAGATAGATAAATAGATGATGGATAGATGATAGATAGATATGATATAGATAGATAGGAGATAGATGGATATGATATAGATAGATGGGTATGATATAGATAGATAGGAGATAGATAGATAGATAGATAGATAAAGAACAATATGATGCAGCACGCCACAGGTTTGCAGAAAATGGTGGTTTATTCCATCATGTGCATAGACTATGCTGCATCATATTGGGGGAGATTTATCAAAAGCTGTGCAAAGGAAAGTTGCCCAGTTGCCCATAGCAACCAATCAGATCACTTCTTTCATTTTTCAGAGGCCTTTTCAAAAATGAAAGAAGTGAGCTGATTGGTTGCTATGGGCAACTGGGCAACTTTTCCTCTGGACAGGTTTTGATAAATCTCCCCCATTGTTCTTTGTCTGGATTGAAGAACCAGTGGACCCAGGTTCCAAGTATGCGGGCACCCCGACTTCTCTCTAATCTCTGGATTTTGTTTGTGCCGTTTTTATTTGTTTTAGATAGATAGATAGAAAGAGATAGTATCTATCTATCTATCTATCATCTATTTATGTATCTTTCTATCTATCTCATATCTATCTATATATCCATCTATTTATGTATCTATCTATCTATATTTCATCTATCTATCTATCTCTCATATCTATCTATCTTTCATCTATCTATCTATATCTCATCTATCTCTCATCTATATGAGATAGATATGAGAAAGATAGATAGATAAATAGAAAGATGGATATAGAGAGATGGAGCGATAGATAGATAGGAGATAGATGGATAGATAGATATACAGCAAAAGAACAATGCAGCAGCACACTGCCAGCACAAGGATATAGGTGAAACATGAACATGCAGATAAAACATGGAGAGCTATACAGCTATGGTGTAATAGATGCAAATGTGAAACTATGAGATAGTGAGGCACTTAGCTCGCAAATAGCTGAATAGCTCTCCATGTTTTATCTGCATGTTCATGTTTCACCTATATCCTTGTGCTGGCAGTGTGCTGCTGCATTCTTCTTTTGCTGTATATCTATCTATCCATCTATCTCCTATCTATCTATCGCTCCATCTCTCTATATCCATCTTTCTATTTATCTATCTATCTTTCTATTTTTCTATCTATCTTTCTCATATCTATCTCATATAGATGAGAGATAGATGAGATATAGATAGATAGATGAAAGATAGATAGATATGAGAGATAGATAGATAGATGAAATATAGATAGATAGATACATAAATAGATGGATATATAGATAGATATGAGATAGATAGAAAGATACATAAATAGATGATAGATAGATAGATAGATAGATAGATACTATCTCTTTCTATCTATCTAAAACAAATAAAAACGGCACAAACAAAATCCAGAGATTAGAGAGAAGTCGGGGTGCCCGCATACTTGGAACCTGGGTCCACTGGTTCTTCAATCCAGACAAAGAACAATGGGGGAGATTTATCAAAACTTGTCCAGAGGAAAAGTTGCCCAGTTGCCCATAGCAACCAATCAGCTCACTTCTTTCATTTTTGAAAAGGCCTCTGAAAAATGAAAGAAGTGATCTGATTGGTTGCTATGGGCAACTGGGCAACTTTTCCTTTGCACAGCTTTTGATAAATCTCCCCCAATATGATGCAGCATAGTCTATGCACATGATGGAATAAACCACCATTTTCTGCAAACCTGTGGCGTGCTGCATCATATTGTTCTTTATCTATCTATCTATCTATCTATCTATCTCCTATCTATCTATATCATACCCATCTATCTATATCATATCCATCTATCTCCTATCTATCTATATCATATCTATCTATCATCTATCTATCATCTATTTATCTATCTTTCTATCTATCTCATATCTATCTATATATCCATCTATTTATGTATCTATCTATCTATATATCATCTATCTATCTCTCATATCTATCTATCTTTCATCTATCTCTCATCTATATGAGATAGATATGAGAAAGATAGATAGATAAATAGAAAGATAGATAGATAGATAAATAGAAAGATGGATATAGAGAGATGGAGCGATAGATAGATAGGAGATAGATGAATAGATAGATATACAGCAAAAGAACAATGCAGCAGCACACTGCCAGCACAAGGATATAGGTGAAACATGAACATGCAGTTAAAACATGGAGAGCTATACAGCTATGGTGTAATAGATGCAAATGTGAAACGATGAAATAGTGAGGCACTTAGCTCGCAAATTTGTCTCCGCCGGCGGTCAAATAGCTTGGACTGTCCCACCGCGATAAGGTGGCCTCCTTGGGACGGACCCTACACTGTGAATATGCCTCTGTGTGAACAGTTCAGTAAGCATGGCAGGGTCTGGAACATCCAAGACACCTTATATACACACCTGATAGAGGTGGGTGGGGTGCAAGGCCAACATGGAGGTAGCCACTCCTCCGTATGTGCAATACAGACAAAGAATAAGTCAGCCAGCACTTTAGTTGATACCAAACTATTATATGGACCTGGCCTACAGGTGCACGCTACTAGGCTAAATATACAGCAACAGAAGAATGCAGCAGCACACTGCCAGCACAAGGATATAGGTGAAACATGAACATGCAGTTAAAACATGGAGAGCTATACAGCTATTTGCGAGCTAAGTGCCTCACTATCTCATAGTTTCACATTTGCATCTATTACACCATAGCTGTATAGCTCTACAGGTTTTATCTGCATGTTCATGTTTCACCTATATCCTTGTGCTGGCAGTGTGCTGCTGCATTCTTCTGTTGCTGTATATCTAGCCTAGTAGCGTGCACCTGTAGGCCAGGTCCATATAATAGTTTGGTATCAACTAAAGTGCTGGCTGACTTATTCTTTGTCTGGATAGATAGATAGATAGATGATTGATAGATAGATAGATAGATAGATAGATCAGTGTTTCCCAACCAGGAGGCCTCCAGCTGTTGCAAAACTACAACTCCCAGTATGCCCATACAGCCAAAGACATGCTGGGAGTTGTCGTTTTGGAATAGCTAGAGGACCCCTGATTGGGATACACTTATCTATCTATCTATCTCATATCTATATATCTCAAATCTATCTATTAATCTACATTATCCAAGTGTTTTATTCCCCCATGTATGTGTGACGTTTCAATAGCATCCAGCCATCTTTATCATACGTACATTCTTTAGTCTCTGTGACATCACCGTGCTTCATAATAAACTGTGACATCACTGTGCTTCATAATAATCTGTGACATCACTGTGCTTCATAATAAACTGTGACATCACTGTGCTTCATAATAATCTGTGACATCACCGTGCTTCATAATAAACTGTGACATCACCGTGCTTCATAATAATCTGTGACATCACCGTGCTTCATAATAATCTGTGACATCACCGTGCTTCATAATAAACTGTGACATCACCGTGCTTCATAATAAACTGTGACATCACCGTGCTTCATAATAATCTGTGACATCACCGTGCTTCATAATAAACTGTGACATCACCGTGCTTCATAATAAACTGTGACATCACCGTGCTTCATAATAAACTGTGACATCACCGTGCTTCATAATAAACTGTGACATCACCGTGCTTCATAATAAACTGTGACATCACCGTGCTTCATAATAAACTGTGACATCACTGTGCTTCATAATAATCTGTGACATCACCGTGCTTCATAATAAACTGTGACATCACTGTGCTTCATAATAATCTGTGACATCACCGTGCTTCATAATAAACTGTGACATCACCGTGCTTCATAATAAACTGTGACATCACCGTGCTTCATAATAAACTGTGACATCACCGTGCTTCATAATAAACTGTGACATCACCGTGCTTCATAATAAACTGTGACATCACCATGCTTCATAATAATCTGTGACATCACCGTGCTTCATAATAAACTGTGACATCACCGTGCTTCATAATAAACTGTGACATCACTGTGCTTCATAATAAACTGTGACATCACCGTGCTTCATAATAAACTGTGACATCACCGTGCTTCATAATAAACTGTGACATCACCGTGCTTCATAATAAACTGTGACATCACTGTGCTTCATAATAATCTGGGATAATACACACAGTGATGTCACAGTACAGGGATAATACACACAGTGATGTCACAGTACAGAGATAATATACACAGTGATGTCACAGTACAGGGATAATACACACAGTGATGTCACAGTACAGGGATAATACACAGTGATATCACAGTACAGGGATAATACACACAGTGATGTCACAGTACAGGGATAATACACACAGTGATGTCACAGTACAGGGATAATACACACAGTGATGTCACAGTACAGGGATAATACACAAAGTGATGTCATAGTACAGGAATAATACACACAGTGATGTCACAGTACAGGGATAATACATAGTGATATCACAGTACAGGGATAATACACACATTGATGTCACAGCACAGGGATAATACACACAGTGATGTCACAGTACAGGGATAATACACAGTGATATCACAGTACAGGGATAATGCACACAGTGATGTCACAGTACAGGGATAATACACACAGTGATGTCACAGTACAGGGATAATACACAGTGATATCACAGTACAGGGATAATACACACATTGATGTCACAGTACAGGGATAATACACACAGTGATATGTCACAGTACAGGGATAATACAACACAGTGATGTCACAGTACAGGGATAATACACAGTGATATCATAGTACAGGGATAATACACACAGTGATATCACAGTACAGGGATAATACACAAAGTGATGTCATAGTACAGGGATAATACACACAGTGATGTCACAGTACAGGGATAATACACAGTGATATCACAGTACAGGGTGATGTCACAGTACAGGGATAATGCACACAGTGATGTCACAGTACAGGGATAATACACACAGTGATGTCACAGTACAGGGATAATACACACAGTGATGTCACAGTACAGAGATAATACACACAGTGATGTCACAGTACAGGGATAATACACAGTGATATCACAGTACAGGGATAATACACACATTGATGTCACAGCACAGGGATAATACACAGAGTGATGTCACAGTACAGGGATAATACACAGTGATATCACAGTACAGGGATAATACACACAGTGATGTCACAGTACAGGGATAATACACACAGTGATGTCACAGTACAGGGATAATACACACAGTGATGTCACAGTACAGGGATAATACTAAGGATCGACCGATTATCGGTATGGCCGATATTATCGGCCCGATAATCACGATTTTGGGCATTATCGGTATCGGCAATTACCTTGCCGATAAGCCGATAATTCCCCCCCCCGCACCGCCGACTGCCACCCCCTCGACTGCACCCCGCCCGGCACTGCCCCCCCGACCCACCGCGTCGCACCCCCCCCCCCCCACCGTGATGGTGGGCGGTATACCGGTATGGATTTTTTGCCCATACCGCTATACCGGGTCGGGCCCCTCCCCCACCCTCCGAGTCAATAAAAAATTAAACTTACCCGTAATGGGGGTGGTCCGGGCCATCCATCCTTCCTTCCTGTAGTGTCCAGGGGCGTTCCGGGTGAAGAGTGAACCGGTCCGGGCTGTCCTTCTTCTCCGGCGGTCATCTTCTCCACTCCGGGCAGGCTCCGGCCTAGTACACTGCATAGACGCAGCTACGCCGTGACGTCAGGTGCGTCGCTGCACACGGGCGTCACTGCGCAGCGGCGTCTATGCAGCGTACTAGGCCGGAGCCTGCCCGGAGTGGAGAAGATGACCGCCGGAGAAGAAGGACAGCCCGGACCGGTTCACTCTTCACCCGGAACGCCCCCCGGACACTACAGGAAGGAAGGATGGATGGCCCGGACCACCCTGACAGGTAGGGGGGAGAGAAGCGGGTTGTGGCGGCAGCCTATGGCCCCGCAAAAGCCACTGCAGATCATTGATTTAAAGCACCCGCTTTAAATCAATGATCTGCAGCGGTGTCGCAGGGGGTTAAATAGCCGATAACTTATACCGGAATATCGGTATAAGTTATCGGCTATCGGCCCTAACCTGCACCGATTATCGGTATTTTCCCGGTACAATGACATCACTGTATAGTTACCCTCTACTGTGACAACACTGCGTTTATTAACCCTGTAGTGGCAAAACTGTTTATTGTCCCTGTACAGAGACATTACTGTTTATATTAACTCTAAACTGTGATGTCACTGTATATATTAACTCTGAACTGTGATGTCACTGTGCATATTTACCCTGTATTGTCACTCGCAGTGCAATGTAAATATGTACAGTGACATTAGGGTATACAGGCTTAATATATACAGTGATGTCACAGTGCAGTGTAAGTATCAACAGTGATGTTGCAGTATAGAGATAACACACAGTGATGTTATAGTTCAGAGATAATACACACAGTGATGTCACAGTACAGGGATAATACACACAGTGATGTCACAGTACAGGGATAATACACACAGTGATGTCACAGTACAGAGATAATATACACAGTGATGTCACAGTACAGGGATAATACACACAGTGATGTCACAGTACAGGGATAATACACAGTGATATCACAGTACAGGGATAATACACACAGTGATGTCACAGTACAGGAAAAATACACACAGTGATGTCACAGTACAGGGATAATACACACAGTGATGTCACAGTACAGGGATAATACACAAAGTGATGTCATAGTACAGGGATAATACACACAGTGATGTCACAGTACAGGGATAATGCATACAGTGATGTCACAGTACAGGGATATACACACAGTGATGTCACAGTACAGGGATAATACACACAGTGATGTCACAGTACAGGGATAATACACACAGTGATGTCACAAGTACAGGGATAATACACACAGTGATGTCACAGTACAGGGATAATACACACAGTGATGTCACAGTACAGGGATAATACACAGTGATATCACAGTACAGGGATAATACACACATTGATGTCACAGCACAGGGGATAATACACACAGTGATGTCACAGTACAGGGATAATACACACAGTGATGTCACAGTACAGGGATAATACACACAGTGATGTCACAGTACAGGGGATAATACACACAGTGATGTCACAGTACAGGGATAATACACACAGTGATGTCACAGTACAGGGATAATACACACATTGATGTCACAGCACAGGGATAATACACACAGTGATGTCACAGTACAGGGATAATACACAGTGATATCCACAGTACAGGGATAATACACACAGTGATGTCACAGTACAGGGATAATACACACAGTGATATCACAGTACAGGGATAATACACACATTGATGTCACAGCACAGGGATAATACACACAGTGATGTCACAGTACAGGGATAATACACAGTGATATCACAGTACAGGGATAATACACACAGTGATGTCACAGTACAGGGATAATACACACAGTGATGTCACAGTACAGGGATAATACACACAGTGATGTCACAGTACAGGGATAATACACACAGTGATGTCACAGTACAGGGATAATACACACAGTGATGTCACAGTACAGGGATAATACACAAAGTGATGTCATAGTACAGGGATAATACACACAGTGATGTCACAGTACAGGGATAATACACAGTGATATCACAGTACAGGGATAATACACACATTGATGTCACAGCACAGGGATAATACACACAGTGATGTCACAGTACAGGGATAATACACAGTGATATCACAGTACAGGGATAATGCACACAGTGATGTCACAGTACAGGGATAATACACACAGTGATGTCACAGTACAGGGATAATACACAGTGATATCACAGTACAGGGATAATACACACATTGATGTCACAGCACAGGGATAATACACACAGTGATGTCACAGTACAGGGATAATACACACAGTGATGTCACAGTACAGGGATAATACACACAGTGATGTCACAGTACAGGGATAATACTAAGGATCGACCGATTATCGGTATGGCCGATATTATCGGCCGATAATCACGATTTTGGGCATTATTGGTATCGGCAATTACCTTGCCGATAAGCCGATAATTCCCCGCCCCCCGCACCGCGACTGCCACCCCCTCGACCCGCCGCACCGCACCCCCGACCCACCGCGTCGCACCCCCCCCCCCCCACCGTGATGGTGGGCGGTATACCGGTATGGATTTTTGCCCATACCGCTATACCGGTCGGGCCCCTCCCCCACCCTCCGAGTCAATAAAAAAATTAAACTTACCCGTAATGGGGGTGGTCTGGGCCATCCATCCTTCCTTCCTGTAGTGTCCAGGGGCGTTCCGGGTGAAGAGTGAACCGGTCCGGGCTGTCCTTCTTCTCCGGCGGTCATCTTCTCCACTCCGGGCAGGCTCCGGCCTAGTACACTGCATAGACGCAGCTACGCCGTGACGTCAGGTGCGTCGCTGCACACGGGCGTCACTGCGCAGCGGCGTCTATGCAGCGTACTAGGCCGGAGCCTGCCCGGAGTGGAGAAGATGACCGCCGGAGAAGAAGGACAGCCCGGACCGGTTCACTCTTCACCCGGAACGCCCCCGGACACTACAGGAAGGAAGGATGGATGGCCCGGACCACCCTGACAGGTAGGGGGAGAGAAGCGGGTTGTGGCGGCAGCCTATGGCCCCGCAAAAGCCACTGCAGATCATTGATTTAAAGCACCCGCTTTAAATCAATGATCTGCAGCGGTGTCGCAGAGGGTTAAATAGCCGATAACTTATACCGGAATATCGGTATAAGTTATCGGCTATCGGCCCTAACCTGCACCGATTATCGGTATTTTCCCGGTACAATGACATCACTGTATAGTTACCCTCTACTGTGACAACACTGCGTTTATTAACCCTGTAGTGGCAAAACTGTTTATTGTCCCTGTACAGAGACATTACTGTTTATATTAACTCTAAACTGTGATGTCACTGTATATATTAACTCTGAACTGTGATGTCACTGTGCATATTTACCCTGTATTGTCACTCGCAGTGCAATGTAAATATGTACAGTGACATTAGGGTATACAGGCTTAATATATACAGTGATGTCACAGTGCAGTGTAAGTATCAACAGTGATGTTGCAGTATAGAGATAACACACAGTGATGTTATAGTTCAGAGATAATACACACAGTGATGTCACAGTACAGGGATAATACACACAGTGATGTCACAGTACAGGGATAATACACCACAGTGATGTCACAGTACAGAGATAATATACACAGTGATGTCACAGTACAGGGATAATACACACAGTGATGTCACAGTACAGGGATAATACACAGTGATATCACAGGTACAGGGATAATACACACAGTGATGTCACAGTACAGGAAAAATACACACAGTGATGTCACAGTACAGGGATAATACACACAGTGATGTCACAGTACAGGGATAATACACAAAGTGATGTCATATTACAGGGATAATACACACAGTGATGTCACAGTACAGGGATAATGCACACAGTGATGTCACAGTACAGGGATAATACACACAGTGATGTCACAGTACAGGGATAATACACACAGTGATGTCACAGTACAGGGATAATACACACAGTGATGTCACAGTACAGGGATAATGCACACAGTGATGTCACAGTACAGGGATAATACACACAGTGATGTCACAGTACAGGGATAATACACAGTGATATCACAGTACAGGGATAATACACACATTGATGTCACAGCACAGGGATAATACACACAGTGATGTCACAGTACAGGGATAATACACACAGTGATGTCACAGTACAGGGATAATACACACAGTGATGTCACAGTACAGGGATAATACACACAGTGATGTCACAGTACAGGGATAATACACACTGTGATGTCACAGTACAGGGATAATACACACAGTGATGTCACAGTACAGGGATAATACACAGTGATGTCACAGTACAGGGATAAAACACAGTGATATCACAGTACAGGGATAATACACACAGTGATGTCACAGTACAGGGATAATACACACAGTGATGTCACAGTACAGGGATAATACACACAGTGATGTCACAGTACAGGGATAATACTAGGGATCGACCGATTATCGGTATGGCCGATATTATCGGCCGATAATCACGATTTTGGGCATTATCGGTATCGGCAATTACCTTGCCGATAAGCCGATAATTCCCCGCCCCCCGCACCGCGACTGCCACCCCCTCGACCCGCCGCACCGCACCCCCGACCCACCGCGTCGCACCCCCCCACCGTGATGCTGGGCGGTATACCGGTATGGATTTTTGCCCATACCGCTATACCGGTCGGGCCCCTCCCCCACCCTCTGAGTCAATAAAAAAATTAAACTTACCCGTAATGGGGGTGGTCCGGGCCATCCATCCTTCCTTCCTGTAGTGTCCGGGGGCGTTCCGGGTGAAGAGTGAACCGGTCCGGGCTGTCCTTCTTCTCCGGCGGTCATCTTCTCCACTCCGGGCAGGCTCCGGCCTAGTACACTGCATAGACGCAGCTACGCCGTGACGTCAGGTGTGTCGCTGCACAGCGGCGTCTATGCAGCGTACTAGGCCGGAGCCTGCCCGGAGTGGAGAAGATGACCGCCGGAGAAGGACAGCCCGGACCGGTTCACTCTTCACCCGGAACGCCCCCGGACACTACAGGAAGGAAGGATGGATGGCCCGGACCACCCTGACAGGTAGGGGGAGAGAAGCGGGTTGTGGCGGCGGCCTATGGCAGCGGCCCCGCAAAAGCCACTGCAGATCATTGATTTAAAGCGCCCGCTTTAAATCAATGATCTGCAGCAATGTCGCAGGGGGTTAAATAGCCGATAACTTATACCGGAATATCGGTATAAGTTATCGGCTATCGGCCCTAACCTGCACCGATTATCGGTATCGGCCCTAAAAAAACGATATCGGTCAATCCCTAGATAATACACACAGTGATGTCACAGTACAGGGATAATACATACAGTGATGTCACAGTACAGGGATAATACACAGTGATGTCACAGTACAGGGATAATACATACAGTGATGTCACAGTACAGGGATAATACACAGTGATGTCACAGTACAGGGATAATATACACAGTGATGTCACAGTACAGGGATAATATACACAGTGATGTCACAGCACATGGATAATACACAGTGATGTCACAGTACAGGGATAATACACACTGTGATGTCACAGTACAGGGATAATATACACAGTGATGTCACAGTACAGGGATAATACACAGTGATGTCACAGTACAGGGATAATACACACAGTGATGTCACAGCACATGGATAATACACAGTGATGTCACAGTACAGGGATAATACACAGTGATGTCACAGTACAGGGATAATACACACTGTGATGTCACAGTACAGGGATAATACACACAGTGATGTCACAGTACAGGGATGATATACACAGTGATGTCACAGTACAGGGATAATACACACTGTGATGTGTACAGCTGGTATCTACCACTATAAGGCCAGTGTATGTGGGAGTATTGGTATTTGTAAAATGAATTTTATACAGTGTCAATTGGTGTTAGTCGGTCATTAGTCAGTCACAATGGTAGTCGTGGTCATGGTGTGGCAGTATCATTTGTTTCTTGCTAGTAACGCTCACAACTAACAGTAAGCACCTTTTGTCTGGAGGTGCTGACTATTTTTATTTTTTTGTACTGGTATTATCAGTAATATTGGTGTCAGTAACAGTATGACCATAATATGTATGATGACAATATTTCCTCCCTGTATGCTGGTATTATTGGTAATATTGGTCTCAGTATACAGGATTTGGTCAGTTACAGCATGATGGTAATATGTATGGTGATAATATTCCTCCTTGTATACTGATATTATTTGTAATATTAGTCTCAGTATACAGGTCATTGTTCGCACTAGCGTCTAGCTCACCGGTGCGTCATGGAGCCGCTTTGCCTGCACACCCTGGAATTAAGGGTACGTTCCCACACGGCGTATTTGCTGCTGCGTATTTTATTTTCCCTGTTGAAGTCAATGGGTAGGAAAATACGCAGCACCAAATACGCAGCAAATACGCAGCAAAATATGCCGTGTGGGAATGCACCCTTAAGCATGAAGTCTTGCAAAAGATTGGTGATCTGCCTGTAATTTTTCTACATCATTGTGATTGGATGAACTGTCTTTACCTATATTACGTGAGCACCACCATATTACAAGCCTGTGCTGTCTGATACTTTAGAGTCCGGATTATAGGACCAACGTATTTTTTGTGAACCACACAATACAGGTAGTGCCAGCACGCTTCTATCTACACATATATTACTTATGTTAATGTTTGACAGGGAACTGGCCAAAAAATAAGTGACATGTCACTTCTTCTCCACGTAGACACCTGCTGAAGCTGCCTTTAAAGTCAATGAGATCTTCATGGTCCCCCGATGCTGCCCTTGGCTTGGATATAATTTGCACGTGCAATGTATAAATGTGGTGTTGTTATAATTGCCCCCCCTACTTTTGTCCTGGCCCCCAGTGTGCCCCCCCAAAATTTGAAAGCTGGAGACGCCACTGCGTGTGGTGTCCCGGTACCGCATCCTATACGGTACCTGTTTATAGGTCCCCATAGCCAGAGTCCCTAGGACTCTGTGGACCTTCAGTCTTTATTCTTATGCACCTATCGTTACTGGGAAGGGCGGCGATAGGCCGGAGAGTCATCTCAACATACAAGCCCTCAGCCTGGCGTCACCAACTATAGGGTTAACATTAACCCCTGATATACCAAAGCAAATCCCTGACTGTACTACCCCTACCCCTGAGACTTACCACACACGCAACTATAACTTCCAGCATGACAAGTCAGCAGTTTGCTGTTCGTGCATGCTGGGAGTTGTAGTTTTGCAACATCTGGAGGGCCTCAGTTTAGAGATCATTGCACAGTGATCTCCAAAGTGTGGCCCTCCAGATGTTTCAAAACTACAAATCCCAGCATGCCCTGACAGCCAACAGCTGTCTGGGCATGCTGGGAGTTGTAGTTTAGCAACATAAGGAGGCTTACAGTTTACAGAAATCACTGCATGGTGACAATCAGATGTCCAAGACAGCTGATGTCCCCTAGACAGGAGCACTAGGATGGGTATGGGGGGGTTATAGGGGTCTGTTTGATGTTTTATTTCACACAGAGCTCACACAGCTCCAATCTCCTCACAGATCTCCCTACACTGAGGAGATCGGAGCTGTGAAAGGCAGTTTTTTTCAACTGCCTCTGCTGTGATTGGTCAATCTGGATTGATTGACCAATCACAACAATCAGGGGGCCAGGCCAGCCATGGGGAGACCCGCGGACGATGTCTGTGATGATCAGCTGTCTATGAAAGCTGAAGTCACTTCAATGTCACAGCATGTTTCCATGTTTACATGCTGTGACAGTTTAGCTTCAGGACGAGCCGGCTCATCTAACGCGGCAAGTACTCGCTGATTAGGACGATCAATTAATACTGATCGGTAATATCGACAATCTACTTCTCTGGTCTGACAACGTCACAAAATGTGGGCTCAAAATTGAGCAAAAAAGCCCCCAGAGTACGGATATTCATGGTGCGGCATAGTATGTTTTTAATACTTTTTTTATTTCTGAGGACGGTGGATGGGACCAGAGCATTTTTTGCACATCTGACCACTGTCACTTTAAGCATTACTAACTCTGGGATGCTTTTACTTATGAAGTTGATTCCGAGATAGTTTTTTCGTGACATATTCTACTTTATCATAGTGGTAAGTTTTCGTCGATACTTACATCATTTCTTGGTAAAAAATTCCAAAATTTTAAAATTTTGCTTTTTTTTTAACCTTGAAGCTCTCTGCTTGTGAGGAAAATAGACATACCAAATAAATTATATGTTGATTCACATATACAATCTCTTCATGTTTGCATCATAAAGTTGACATGTTTTTTTTTTACTTTTGGAAGACATCAGTGGGCTTCAAAGTTCAGCAGCAATTTTCAAATTTTTCTAAAAATTTTCAAAATCTGAATTTTTCAGGGACCAGTTCAGATTTGAAGTGGATTTGAGGGGTCTTCATATTAGAAATACCCCATAAATTACCCCATTATAAAAACTGCACCCATCAAAGTGTACAAAATTATATTCAGAATGTTTGTTAACCCTTTAGGTGTTTCACAGGAATAGCTGTAAGTTTAAGGAGAAAATTGAAGACCCAGTATTTACACCCCACTGGCGTTTGACAGATCTTTGGAACAGTGAGCTGTGCAAATGAAAAATTACAATTTTCATTTTCAAGGACCACTGTTCCAAAAATCTGTCAGACACCTGTGGGGCGTAAATGCTCACTGTACCCCTTATTACATTATGTGAGGGGTGTAGTTTCCAAAATAGGGTCACATGTGGGAGGGGTCCATTGTTCTGGCTCTATGGGGGCTTTGTAAACACATGTGGCCTTCAATTCCGGACAAAATTTATCTTTAAAAAGCCCAATGGTGCTCCTTCTCTTCTGAGCATTGTAGTTCACCCGCAGAGCACTTTACATCCACATATGGGGTATGTTCTTACTCAGAAGAAATGGGGTTACAAATTTTGGGGGGCTTTTTCATATTTTCCCTTGTGAAAATGAAAAATTTAGGTTAACACCAGCATATTATGTTTAGTTTTTTTTTCTCATTTTCCCATCCAAATTTAATGAAAAATTTTCAAACACCTGTGGGGTGTTAAGGCTCACTGTACCCTTTGTTACGTTCCATGAGGGGTGTAGTTTCCAAAATGAGCCGCTGTAAAATCAGCCACCCCTGTGCAAATCACCAAATTAGACCTCAAATGTACATAGTGCGCTCTCACTCCTGAGCCCTGCTGTGCGTCCGCAGAAAATTTTACGGCCACATATGGGGTATTTCCGTGCTCAGGAGAAATTGCGTTACAAATTTTGGGGGTCTTTTTTTCCTTTTACTGCTTGTGAAAATAAAAAGTAGGGGGCAACACCAGCAGGTTCGTGTAAACATTTTTTTTTTTTTTTTTTACACTAACAGGCTAGTGTAACCCCCAACTTTTCCTATTCATAAGGGGTAAAAGGAGAAAAAGACCCCCACGCCAGTGATTCCAAACAGGGTGCCTCCAGCTGTTGCTAAACTCCCAACATGCCTGGACAGTCAGTGGCTGTCCGGAAATGCTGGGAGTTGTTGTTTTGCAGCAGCTGGAGGCTCTGTTTTGGAAACACGGCCATACGATAAGTTTCTCATTTTTATTGGGGGGGAGGGGGACAGTGTAAGGGGTGTATATGTAGTGTTTTACCCTTTATTATGTAGTGTAGTGTTTTTGGGGTACATTCGCACTGGTTCTGTGACCTGACTCAGTACTTTCCAAACAGTGTGCCTCCAGCTTTTGCAAAACTACGATTCCCAGCATGTACTGATCACCAAAGGGCATGCTGGGATTTGTAGTTTTGCAACAGCTGGAGGGTCACAGTTTAAGAGATCGCTGTACAGTGATCTCCAAACTGAGGCCCTCCAGATGTTGCAAAACTACATATCCCAGCATGCCCAGACAGCAAACTGCTGTGTAGGCATGCTAGGAGTTGTAGTTTTGCAACATCTGGAGGGCTCCAGTTTAGAGACCACTGTATAGTGGTCTCAGACTGTAGACCTCCAGATGTTGCCAGGCAACTCACCAGCTTCCGTAGGATCCAAGGAGCCGCATCGCCTTTCTCCTCTTCTGCCGCCGATCACCCCCATCGATTGCCGCCTGCTACCGCCGCCCATGAGTAATTAAACTTCGGCGGCAGTCCCTGTCAGTTTCCCCATTCTGCCCAGCCTACTGTGGGTGGGCAGAACAGGGAAACCAAAAGTTAACCCCCCGCCCCCGATTTGCTATTGGTTGTCGCTTCTTGATGACCAATAGTAGGGATAGGAGGGTTGGCACCCCTGCCACCTCACTCCTATTCCTTCAGGGGGATCGTGGGTGTCTCGGACAACCGATATCCCCCTTATATTCCGGGTCACCATAGACCCGTATGACCCAGAATTGGCGACATGTTGCATGGGATGCCTGCTGAATGATTTCAGCAGGCATCCCGGTTCAGTCCCCAACCGGTGCGCGGCGGGGACTTGAATTCCCATGGGCGTATGTATACGCCCTGGGTACTTAACGATCAAAAACCCAGGGTGTATCCATACGCCCTGGGTCCGCAAAGAGTTAAGGGGTTAATAATAATAGTAATTAAAATAATGATATTGTTTCTACCATATCCACTTATCCAGAGATATTATGCTAGAGTTATATTGTCATCCTCCATTCCTGGGAATCCACCTCTCCCCTTCTACAGATCTCTGATTCCTTAATCATCCAATAGGGGGGCTTGTTTTCCCACTTATGTGCAAAATCCATGTGGACAATATCTTCTGTCTCCATTACAAGCTGTATGTCCAATATGGGAAATGTGCCTTGAATTATGCAGCTCCTCGCTCACTTGTTAATGTATCAAGTGACCCAGAGCCCACCACGTGGAGGTGGCTGCATTTCGGGCTCCTCCCCACCCCCACCCCCAACCATATGTAGATCTTGTGTGACCCAATCAGCCGTCTTGTTAAACTGGTTCACATTGATCGTCAATGGCCTTTGCTGTAATACTTCTTAGCTGTGTATGTAGGAAGTAAAATGGCATCTTGAATGTGGTCATCATGCCGGTTACTGTCCATTTGGCCATGGCCCATGCTCCAACCCAAACATTGGATACATAATTGGACCACTTCAGTTTGCTTTTAGCATATTGCCAAGTCCGCTGCAGCCAAGACACTTTGGGCTCCGAGGCATCTTCAGAGGTTGTTGGTAAATCCATCTGGTTATCCGCCATGGTGACTGTCACATGATCGCTGTGCCTGGATTCATGTGGGTCTGAATTGTCACCTAAAGCCATGTCAATAGCCACATCTGCTCGCTGACCACGGTGCTTAATCTTCTTCCCAGGTATTTTATGGATCTCATAATATGGTGGAGTGACCTTATAATGATATAGGTTAGTATACCGCCAAAGGAAACTCGTCACGTAATGTATGAGACACACGACAGGCACCGATAGAACTGGGATATCTGCAAAATAGCGAAAGCATACAATATATTAGACCTATATTCATTCATGTATTTATGTATATATATATATATATATATATATATATGTCTGTGTGTGTGTTCACACAAAATCATTTTTCTCACAGGAGTAAACCTTTACCCAATTGCTGTAAGAAACTTAAAGGGGTACTCTGCCCCTAGACATCTTATCCCCTATGTAAAGGATAGGGGATAAGATGTCTGATCGCCGGGGTCCCGCAGCTGGGACCCCAGCGATCTCTGTGCAGCACCCAGCCTTTATTCAGAACACTGGGTGACAGGGTCGTAATGTCACAGCCGCGCCCCTCGTGACATCACGCCACACCCCCTCCCATAGACTTACATTGAGGGGGCGTGGCCGTGATGTCACGACCCGCACCGCCCGCTCCAAGCATTCAGAACTCTACTATATTAACTTTACACTAATACATTCATGTTAAATCCATTTATAAACTGAAATTTTGGAAGTTTTCATTATTCCTACCTCTTAGCTTCATGGTCACCGTCCCTACAGGATCCTTTTGCCTAAATAGACAAAATTCTCTTCAATTTGCAAAATAAGCGCAGGTCTAGTAGGAGAACGTGTTCACCCGCCGAACCGAGGAAATAAGTGTTAGGGATTGGATTCTACCCTGGAGAAAGTCTCTTTGATGTGTGATGTCACAGCAGATGACATCACGTGTATGTGTATCCATTGTAATGGCTGTACTGTACTTTACTTACACTATGTACAGTTATACTGGGGGTTTACAAAGGATTTGAAGATTACAGTTTTAACCCCTTCAGGGTCACAGCCCTTTTTGGTCTTGAGGACACAGGAAATTTTCATTTTTATGTTTAAAATTTTTCCTCCTCCCCTTCTAAGAGCCATAAATCTTAAAATGTTCAACCTAAAGACCCATATGAGGGTTTGTTTCTTTTGCGACCAACTGTACTTTGTAATGAAACCTTTAATTTTAACATAAAATATATGGTACTATAAAAATGTATATATATTATTTGCGGCAGGAAATTGAGAAGTAAACGGCAATTTTGCAACTTTTGATAGTTTTTATTTTTACACAGTGAAGTGTATGATAACACCGACATGTTCTTTTTATACTGTGGGTCAATGTTTGGGTACACGCTTTACTCTTTTTGTACTGTTTAAAAAAAAAAATCAAACTTTTTGAACAATGTAAGTACGTTTTAAATTGTATGAGTGCTAATTTTTTTCCGAATACATCCCTGCATACGGAAAAAGTTATAGAGGTCAGAAGAGGACAATTTTAAAGGTACTAATTTTGGTGCAAAAAGTTATAACTTTTAATGTTAAACAAAATCAAACCTTAATGAGCTGGATATCAATTTAATTGTATGGATCTAAAGAACAAGGTGTCATTTTTACCGAAAAGTGCACTGTGTAGAATCGGAAGCCCCTAAAAAAAAATTCTAAATGGTGTTTGTTTTTTTTCCAATTTTGCCCCACTAATATTTTTTTTCTCGTTTTGCTGTAGATTTTGTGGTGAAATGATTGATGTCATTACAAAGTACAATATGTGGCGCAAAAAAACAGCCCCATAGGAGTCTGTGTTATGATTTTAAGAAGGTGAGGAGGAAAAAACTTAAGCGCAAAAATGAAAACCTGTTGTCCTGAATTTTTCATGTTCACTGCACCTGCACTCACATTTAACCCCTGGACATGTTTTATTCATATGGTTATGCTTGTACTGGCACTTAATCTGTGATTTGTTGTTTTTATCGGTACCACATTTGCGTACATGTGATTTTTGATGACTTTTTTTTATTTTATTTTTTTCTGGGATGTGATCACAATTCAGCATTGGACTTTTTTTATTTTTACGTTTTATGCCCTTCACCATATGGAATCATTAACACTATATTTTAATAATTCTGACTTTTCTGGACATTGTTATGCCAAATATGTTGATTTATTTTATTTTTTTTACAAATTTTTATTTGTAAAATGGGAAGAGGGGGAATTAATTTTTTTATTGGAGGAGATACTTATTCCCATTATTAAATTATAACAGTTAATAGCTATCTTTTGATTTTTAATACTGATCAGTAATATCGACAATCTACTTCTCTGGTCTCAAGATCTCTGGAGATGGCGCACTACAATGCTCAGAAGAGGAGGAGCGCCATTGAGCTTTTGGAGAGAGAATTTGTTTGGAATGGGAGTCAGGGACCATGTGCGTTTACAAAGCCCCCCGTGGTACCAGAACAGTGGACCCCCCCACATGTGAACCGATTTTGGAAACTACACCCCTCACAGAATTTAATAAGGGGTGCAGTGAACATTTACACCCCACTGGCGTTTGACAGGTCTTTGGAACAGTGGGCTGTGCAAATGAAAAAATGCATTTTTCATTTTCAAGGACCACTGTTCCAAAATTCTGTCAGACACCTGTGGGGTGTAAATGCTCACTGTACCCCCTTATTACATTACATGAGGGGTGTAGTGTCCAAAATGGGATTACATGTGGGGGGGGGGGTCCATTGTTCTGGTACTATGGGGGCTTTGTAAACACACGTGGCCTTCAATTCCGGACAAAATTTATCTTCAAAAGCCCTATGGCACTCCTTCTCTTCTCAGCATTGTAGTTCACCCGCAGAGCACTTCACATCCACATATGGGGTATGTTCTTAATCAGAAGAACAAATTTTGGGGGGCTTTTTTTCCTATTTTCCCTTGTGAAAATGAAAAATTTAGGGTAATGCCAGCATTTTAGTGAATTTTTTTTTGTTTTTTTCATTTTCCCATCCAACTTTAATGAAAATTCTTTAGTGTTAAGGCTCACTATACCCCTTATGTTCTGTGCGGGTTGTAGTTTCCAAAATGGGGTCACATGTGGGTATTTATTTTTTTGCGTTTATGTCAAAACCACTGTAAAATCAGCCACCCCTGTGCAAATCACCAATTTAGGCCTCAAATGGGCTCTCACTCCTGAGCCTTGTTGTGCGTCTGAGAGCATTTTACACCCACATATGGGGTATTTCCGTGCTTTACCTTTTACCGCTTGTGAAAATAAAAAGTATGGGGAAACATCAGCATGTTAGTGTAAAAATTTTAATTTTTTTACACTAACAGGCTGGTGTAGCCCCCAACTTTTCCTTTTCATAAGGGGTAAAAGGAGAAAAAGCCCCCCAAAATTTGTATTGCAATTTCTCCCAAGTACGGAAATACCCCATATGTGTCCCTAAACTGTTTCCTTGAAATACGACAGGGCTCCAAAGTCAGAGAGCGCCATGTGCATTTGAGGACTAAATTATTGATTGCATAGGGGTGGACATAGGGGTATTCTACGCCAGTGATTCCCAAACAGGGTGCCTCCAGCTGTTGCTAAACTCCCAGCATGCCTGGACAGTCTTTGGCTGTCCGGAAATGCTGGGAGTCGTTGCTTTGCAACAGGTGGAGGCTCCGTTTTGGAAACACTGCCATACGATACATTTTTCATTTTTCTTTATTGAAGCGGAAAACTCACTGTAAACTCGCCCGTGTGAATGTACCCTGTACAGACCGTGCCTGCTGGGAGTTGAACTTTTGCAACAGCTGGAGGCACACTGGTTGGAAAACCTTCAGTTAGGTTCTGTTACCTAACTCAGTATTTTCCAACCATTGTGCCTCCAGCTGTTGCAAAACTACAACTCCCAGCATGTACTGATCGCCAAAGGGCATGCTGGGAGATGTACAGGGTGGGCCATTTATATGGATACACCTTAATAAAATGGGAATGGTTGGTGATATTAACTTCCTGTTTGTGGCGCATTAGTATATGTGAGGGGGGAAACTTTTCAAGATGGGTGGTGACCATGGCGGCCATTTTGAAGTTGGCCATTTTGAATCCAACTTTTGTTTTTTCAATAGAAAGAGGGTCATGTGACACATCAAACTTTTTGCGAATTTCAAAAGAAAAACAATGATTTGCTTGGTTTTAATGTTCATGAGTTATTTAGAAGTTTCTGACCACTTCTAAAATGTGTTCAATGTGCTGCCCATTGTGTTGGATTGTCAATGCAACCCTCTTCTCCCACTCTTCACACACTGATAGCAAAACCGCGGGAGAAATACGAGCACAGGCTTCCAGTATCCGTAGTTTCAGGTGCTGCAGAATGGGCAAAACAAATATTGGAACAGGACCCTCAGTTTACGCAGAAGATTTGTTCAGTGATGAGGCAAACTTTTATGTGAATGGTGAAGTTAAAGGGGTACTCCACCCCTAGACATCTTATCCCCTATACAAAGGATAGGGGATAAGATGCCTGATGGCCGTCACGCCCCTTCCCATAGACTTGCATTGAGGGGACGGGGCGTGACGTCACATGAGGGAGGAGTCATAACATCACAAACTTCTGTTCCCATGGTCTGGACTCAGACCCTCCAGCGCTTCCCGAGCAGAAAAAAGGTGGGTGCCGCATGCTATATTGCGGGGGTCCCCAGCGGCGGGACCCCCGCGATCAGACATCTCGCTATAAGATGTCTAGGGGTGGAGTACCCCTTTAACAATCAAAACCACCGCTATTGGTCTGACACTAACCCACATTGCATAGATCCCTCCAAGACTGTTGGAACACAAAAATTGATGGTATGGTGTAGTATATGGGGTACAAAGATAGTGGGGCCATTCTTCATCAATGGAAACCTCAAGGCCACTGGATATGCGAAATTGCTACATGATGATGTGTTTCCCTCTTTATGCACTGAAGCTGGCACGTTCCCTGAGTTTTTTCTAGCAAGATGGTGCACCACCACATTATGGGTGTCAGGTCCGAGCATTCCTAGATGAAAAGTTTCCTGGAAAGTGGATTGGTCGTCGTGGGCCAGTTGAATGGCCCCCAAGGTCTCCCGATCTGACCCCCTTAGACTTTTATCTTTGGGGTCATCTTAAGGCAATTGTCTATTCTGTGAAGATACGAGATGTGCAGCACCTGAAACTACGGATACTGGAAGCCTGTGCTAGCATTTCTCCTGCGGTGTATATAGTAGTATATAGCAGTGTATACGGATACTGGAAGCCTGTGCTAGCATTTCTCCTGCGGTGTATATAGTAGTATATAGCAGTGTATACGGATACTGGAAGCCTGTGCTAGCATTTCTCCTGCGGTGTTGCTATCAGTGTGTGAAGAGTGGGAGAAGAGGGTTACATTGACAATCCAACACAATGGGCAGCACATTGAACACTATGTAAGTGGTCAGAAATTTGTAAATAACTCATGAAAGAATAAAGTTACGTTACAACCAAGCACATCATTGTTTTTCTTGTGAAATTCCCAATAAGTTTGATGTGTCATATAACCCTCTTCTTATTGAAAAAAACTAAAGTTGGATTCAAAATGGCCAACTTCAAAACGGCCGCCATGGTCACCACCCATCTTGAAAAGTTTCCCCCCTCACATATACTAATGCGCCACAAACAGGAAGTTAATATCACCAACCATTCCCATTTTATTAAGGTGTATCCATATAAATGGCCCACCCTACAGTTATGCAACAGTTGGAGGTACGTAACTACAACTCCCAGCATGCCAAGACAGCTGTTTGGGCACGCTGGGATTTGCAGTTTTGCAACATCTGGAGGGCTACAGTTTAGAGACCACTGCACAGTGATCTCCAAATTGTGGCCCTCCAGATATTGCTAGGCAACTCACCAGCTTCCGTAGGATCCAGGGAGCCGTACCGCCATCCTCTTCTGCCGCCGATCGCTGCTCGCTGCTGCCACCGATGGGTAAGTGGACTTCGGTGACGGTCCCTGACGGTTTCCCCGTTCTGACCCACCTATTGTGGGTGGGCAGGATGGGGAAACCGAAAGTTAACCCCCCCCCCCCCCCTGTCCCCAAACTGCTAAAACTAAATAAATAAATGTTTTATGGTCACTGCACTTGCACTCACATTTAACCCCACGACATGTTGTATTCCTATAGTAATTGCTTGTATGGGCACTGGTAATCATGGAATATTATATGAGATGCTCCGCCAGAATTTTCCATGATTCAAAATTTGGTGCCAAACTCAGCAATTTTGACGCAAAAAAAAAAGGGTTGCGAAAAAGAACTCTCACATATTTTCGTCCCTTAAGGACAGAGCCCTTTTTCACCTAAAAGGGGTACTCTGCCCCTAGGCATCTTATCCCTTATCCAAAGGATAGTGGATAAGATGGAAGATTGCCGGGGTCCCGCTGCTGGGGACCCCCAGGATCTCTGCTGCACCACACCTCTATTGTTACTGCACAGTAGGGATGTAAGAAAAAATCGATTCTCGCGATAATCGCGATTTTTCATTTGCCGATACAGAATCGATTCAAAATATTTTTGAATCGATTCTTTTAGGGATGTGGAATTTTTAATAAAACGCAGTTTATCTTACCTGCCAACGAGCCCCCGGAGCTCCGGTACAGGTGTTCGGTCCCCGGGCTGTATTCTTCTTACTTCCTGTTAGTCCGGCACGTCACATGGAGCTTCAGCCTATCACTGGCCGCAGCGATGTCCCGCCTCCGCTGGTGATAGGCTGAAGCTCCGTGTGACGTGCCGGGCTAACAGGAAGTAAGAAGAATACAGCCCGGGGACCGAACACCTGTACCGGAGTGTACCGGAGCTCCGGGGGCTCGTTGGCAGGTAAGATAAAGTGCGTTTTATTTTATTTTGCAGCCCGGACGGGATAACATGAGAAAAGTGAGCACCGGAGTACTAGATCGCCGCTGTCAAAGCTGACAGCGGCGTCTATTGGGATCTATGAATGCTCCCAGGTGGGCGATATATCGCGATGTATCGTCACCTAGACGGTATTGCGATATATCGGGATATATCGAATCGCCACACTGGTATCGCGATTCGAATCGAATCGCCAAATTCTTGGCGATTCACACCCCTACTGCACAGAGCGTGTTTGCTCTGCGCGTAATGACGGGTGATACAGGGGATGGAGCATCGTGATGTCACGGCTCCGCCCCCTCGTGACGTCACGACCCGCCCCCTCAATACAAGTCTATGGGCACCCCCTGCCACAGACTTGCATTAAGGGATTGGGCCGTGATGTCACAAGGGGCGGAGCTGTGACGTCACGCTGCTCCATCCCCTGTATCACCCGTCATTACGCAGAGAGTGAACTCGCTCTGTGCAGTAATAATAGTGCGGTGCCGCAGCGGCGATCCCGGGGGTCCCCAGCAGAGGGACCCCGGCGATCGGACATCTTATACCCTATACTTTGGATAGGGGATAAGATGTGTAGGGGCAGAGTACCCATTTAAGGATTCAGCCCTTTTTTGCAATTCTGACCACTGTCACTTTATACATTAATAACTCTGGGATGCTTTTACTGATTATTCTGATTCCGAGATTGTTTATTCGCGACATATTCAACTTTAACACAGTGGTAAATTTTCATCGTTACTTGCATCCATTCTTGGTGAAAAATCCCCAAATTTCATGAAAATGTTGAAAATTTTGCATTTTTCTAACTTTGAAACTCTCTGCTTTTAAGGAAAATGGATATTGCAAATAAATTATATAATGATTCCCATATACAATATGTCTACTTTATATTTGCATCATGAAGTTGATATGTTTTTGCTTTTGGAAGACATCAGAGGGCTTCAAAGTTCAGCAGCAATTTTCCAATTTTCCACAAAATTTTTTCAGGGACCAGTTCAGTTTTGAAGTGCGTTTGAGGGGTCTTCTTATTAGATATACCCCATATATGATCCCATTATAAAAACTGCACCCCCCAAAGTATTCAAACTGACATTCAGAAAGTGTGTTAACCCTTTCGGTGTTTCACAAGAATAGCAGCAACGTTAAGGAGAAAATTCAAAATCTTCATTTTTTACACTCGCATGTTCTTGTAGAACCATAGAAACATAGAATGTGTCGGCAGATAAGAACCATTTGGCCCATCTAGTCTGCCCAATAATCTGAATACTATGAATAGTCCCTGGCCCTATCTTATATGAAGGATAGCCTTATGCTTATCCCATGCATGTTTAAACTCCTTCACTGTATTTGCAGCGGCCACTTCTGCAGGAAGGCTATTCCATGTATCCACTACTCTCTCAGTAAAGTAATACTTCCTGATATTAATGCAAAGACCTTTGCCCCTCTAATTTAAAACTATGTCCTCTTGTGGTAGTTTTTCTTCTTTAAAATATGCTCTCCTACTTTTCCTTGTTGATTCCCTTTATGTATTTAACCCCTTAAGGACATAGGGCGTATCCATACGCCCCCGTTTCCAAGTCCTTAAGGACCGAGGGCGTATGGATACGCCCTGAGCATTTCCGGCCCCCACCGCTAGCCGGAGGGGAGCCGGAGCCGGATGCCTGCTGAAATCGTTCAGCAGGCATCCCGGCATATCGCCCAGGGGGGTCATTATGTCCCCCCATGTCGGCGATTGCCGCAGATCGCTGGACAATTCAGTCCAGCGATCTGCGGCAGATTCCGGGTCAATCGGGTCTCCAGTGACCCGATGACCCGGAATTACTGGCTGATCGGGGCCGTCAGAGACAGAGCCAGCAGGGGTGAGGTGGCACTGGTGCCACCTCACGATCGCCCTGATTCGTCGGCCGGATTACCGGCCGACCAATCAGGGCGCCTGCTGCGGGTGTCACTCCCGCAACCCGCTCCGCCCCTCTTCCGGAGGACGTGAGCGGGTGCGGGAAGACGACCCCCGGTGCTGGGGACCCCGATCCCCGGCGTCCCTGTTGGGATCGGGGCCCCAGGAGCAGCGGCGGCGGCGGAGACGACGAGGGACTGACCTGTGCGGCTGGATCGTTGGAAGTGAGTGACAGCCTCCTGCTGTTGCTTAGCAACAGCTCCCAGCATGCAACAAGGGCATGCTGGGAGCTGTAGTTATGCAACAGCAGGAGGCAGACCACCACAACTCCCAGCATGCCCTTATGGGCATGCTGGGACTTGTAGTTTTGCAACAGCTGAAGGCACATTCTTTCTATGGAAAAGTGTACCTTCAGCTGTTGTGTAACTACAACTCCCAGCTTGCACAATCAGCTAAAGTGCATGCTGGGAGTTGTAGTGGTGCATCTGGTGGTTGCATAACTACAACTCCCAGCATGCCCGTTGGCTGTCGGTGACTGCTGAGAGTTGTAGTTTTGCAACAGCTGAAGGCACACTGAGTTAAGTAGTAAACCAGTGTGTCTCCAGCTGTTGCATAACTACAATCCCCAGCATCCCCAGCCAATGTAGTATGCCTCCGGCTGTTGCATAACTACAAGACCCAGCATGCCCTTCCGCTGTCCGTACATGCTGGGGGTTGTAGCTTTTGCAACAGCTGAAGGCACACTGGTTGCAAATCACTGAGTTTGTTACCAAACTCGGTGTTTCACAACCTGTGTGTCTCCAGCTGTTGCAAAACTACAACTCCCAGCATGCACTGATAGACCGTACATGCTGGGAGTTGTAGTTTTGCAACAGCTGGATGTTTCCCCCCCCAATGTGAATGTACAGGTACACTCACATGGGCGGAGGATTACAGTAAGTATCCGGCTGCAAGTTTGAGCTGTGGCAAATTTTCTGTCGCAGCTCAAACTGCCAGCGAGAAACTACTGTGAACCCCCCGCCCGTGCGACTGTACCCTAAAAACACTACACTACACTAACACACAATAAAATAAAAAGTAAAAAACACTACATATACACATACCCCTACACAGCCCCCCTCCCCTCCCCAATAAAAATGAAAAACGTCTGGTACGTCACTGTTTCCAAAACGGAGCCTCCAGCGGTTGCAAAACTACAACTCCCAGCATGCACTGATAGACCGTCCATGCTGGGAGTTGTAGTTTTGCAACAGCTGGATGTCCCCCCCCCCAATGTGAACGTACAGGGTACACTCACATGGGCGGAGGATTACAGTAAGTATCCGGCTGCAAGTTTGAGCTGCGTAAAATTTTCTGCCGCAGCTCAAACTGCCAGCGAGAAACTACTGTGAACCCCCGCTCGTGTGACTGTACCCTAAAAACACTACACTACACTAACACAAAATAAAATAAAAAGTAAAAAAACACTACATATACACATACCCCTACACAGCCCCCCTCCCCTCCCCAATAAAAATGAAAAACGTCTGGTACGCCACTGTTTCCAGAACGGAGCCTCCAGCTGTTGCAAAACAACTACTCCCAGTATTGCCAGATAGCCACTGACTGTCCAGGCATGCTGGGAGTTTAACAACAGCTGGAGGCCCCCTGTTTGGGAATCACTGGCGTAGAATACCCCTATGTCCACCCCTATGCAATCCCTAATTTAGGCCTCAAATGCGCATGGCACTCTCACTTTGGAGCCCTGTCGTATTTCAAGGCAACAGTTTAGGGTCACATATGGGGTATCGCCGTACTCGGGAGAAATTGTGTTACAAATTATGGGGGGTATTTTCTGCTATTACCCTTTTTAAAAATGTAAAATTTTTGGGAAAACAAGCATTTTAGGTAAAAAAAATAATTTTTTTTTTACATATACAAAAGTCATAAAACACCTGTGGGGTATAAAGGTTCACTTAACCCCTTGTTACGTTCTCCGAGGGGTCTAGTTTCCAAAATGGTATGCCATGTGTTTTTTTTTTTGCTGTCCTGGCACCATAGGGGCTTCCTAAATGCGGCATGCCCCCAGAGCAAAATTTGCTTTCAAAAAGCCAAACGTGACTCCTTCTCTTCTGAGACCTGTAGTGCGCCAGCAGAGCACTTTTCACCCCCATATGGGGTGTTTTCTGAATCGGGAGAAATTGGGCTTCAAATTTTGGGGGGTGTTTTCTGCTATTACCCTTTTTAAAAATGTAAAAATTTTGGGAAACCAAGCATTTTAGGTAAAAAAAAAAAAAAATGTTCACATATGCAAAAGTCATGAAACACCTGTAGGGTATTAAGGTTCACATTACCCCTTGTTACGTTCCCCGAGGGGTCTAGTTTCCAAAATGGTATGCCATGTGTTTTTTTTTTGCTGTTCTGGCACCATAGGGGCTTCCTAAATGCGACATGCCCCCAGAGCAAAATTTGCTTTCAAAAAGCCAAATGTGACTCCTTCTCTTCTGAGACCTGTAGTGCGCCAGCAGAGCAATTTTCACCCCCATATGGGGTGTTTTCTGAATCGGGAGAAATTGGGTTTCAAATTTTGGGGGGTATTTTCTGCTATTACACTTTTTAAAAATGTAAAATTTTTGGGAAACCAAGCATTTTAGGTAAAAAAAATATAATTTTTTTTACATATGCTAAAGTCGTGAAACACCTGTGGGGTATTAAGGTTCACTTTACCCCTTGTTACGTTCCCTGAGGAGTCTAGTTTCCAAAATGGTATGCCATGTGTGTGTTTTTGCTGTTCTGGCACCATAGGGGCTTCCTAAAGGTGACATGCCCCCCAAAAACCATTTGACGCTCCTTCCCTTCTGAGCCCTCTACTGCGCCCGCTGAACAATTAACATAGACATATGAGGTATGTCCTTACTCAAGAGAAATTGGGCTACAAATACAAGTAAACATTTTGTCCTTTTACCCCTTGTAAAAATTAAAAAATTGGGTCTACAAGAAAATGCGAGTGTAAAAAATGAAGATTTTGAATTTTCTCCTTCACTTTGCTGCTATTCCTGTGAAACACCTAAAGGGTTAATACACTTACTGAATGTCATTTTGAATACTTTGGGGGGTGTAGTTTTTATAATGGGGTCTTTTATGGGGCATTTCTAATATGAAGGCCCTTCAAATCCACTTCAAACGTGAACTGGTCCATGAAAAATAGCGAGTTTGAAAATTTTGTGAAAAATTTCAAAATTGCTGCTGAACTTTGAAGCCCTCTGGTGTCTTCCAAAAGTAAAAACTCATAAATTTTATGATGCAAACATAAAGTAGACATATTGTATATGTGAACCCCAAAAAAATATATTTTGAATATTCATTTTCCTTACAAGCAGAGAGCTTCAAAGTTAGAAAAATGCAAAATTTTCATTTTTTTCATCAAATTTGGTGATTTTTCACCAAGAAAGGATGCAAGTTACCATAAAATTTTACCACTAAGTTAAAGTAGAATATGTCACGAAAAAACAATCTCGGAATCAGAATGATAACGAAAAGCATTCCAGAGTTATTAATGTTTAAAGTGACAGTGGTCAGAATTGCAAAAAACGCTCCGGTCCTTAAGGTGAAAAAGGGCTCGGTCCTTAAGGGGTTAAAAGTCTCTATCATATCCCCTCTGTCTCTTCTTTCTTCCAAACTATACATGTTAAGGTCCTTTAACCCCTTAAGGACCGGGGGTTTTTCCGTTTTTGCATTTTCGTTTTTTGCTCCTTGCCTTTAAAAAATCATAACTCTTTCAATTTTGCACCTAAAAATCCATATGATGGCTTATTTTTTGCGCCACCAATTCTACTTTGTAATGACATCAGTCATTTTGCCCAAAAATCTACGGTGAAACGAAAAAAAAAATCATTGTGTGACAAAATTGAAAAAAAAAAACACAGTTTTGTAACTTTTGGGGGCTTCCGTTTCTACGTAGTACATTTTTTATCTTTATTTTGTAGGTCCATACGATTAAAATGATACCCTACTTATATAGGTTTGATTTTGTCGGACTTCTGGAAAAAATCATAACTACATGCAGGAAAATTAATACGTTTAAAATTGTCATCTTCTGACCCCTATAACTTTTTTATTTTTCCGTGTGGGGCAGTATGAGGGCTAATTTTTTGCGCCGTGATCTGAAGTTTTTAACGATACCATTTTTTTGCATTGATAGGACTTATTGATCGCTTTTTATTCATTTTTAAATGATATAACAAGTGACCAAAAATGCACTATTTTTTTCCGCGCACGCCATTGACCGAGCGGTTTAATTAATGATATATTTTTATAATTCGGACATTTCCGCACGCAGTTGATACCATATATGTTTATTTATTTTTTTTATTTACACTGTGTTTTTTTTTTTATTGGAAAAGGGGGGTGATTCAAACTTTTAATAGGGGAGGAGTTAAATGATCTTTATTCACTTTTTTTTTGCAGTGTTATAGGTCCCATAGGGACCTATAACACTGCACAAACTGATCATCATTGATCACTGGTTTCTCATAAGAAACCAGTGATCAACGATTCTGCCGCATGACTGCTCAGGCCTGGATCTCAGGCACTGAGCAGTCATTCGGCGATCGTACAGCAAGGAGGCAGGTGGGGGCCCTCCCGCTGTCCTGTCAGCTGTTCGGGATGCCGCGATTAGCCGCGGCTATCCCGAACAGCCCGACTGAGCTAGCCGGCCACTTTCGGTTTCACTTTTAGCCGCGCGGCTCAGCTCTGAGCGCGCGGCTAAACGGTTAATAGCGCGCGGCGCCACGATCGGCGCTGCGCGCTATTAGAGGCGGGTCCTGGCTTCACTATGACGCCGGGCCCACCGTGATATGACGCGGGGTTACTGTGTAACCCCACGTTATATCAGGAGAGCAGGACCAAGGGCGTACCTGTACGCCCTTGGTCCTTAAGGAGTTAACCTTTCCTTGTAAGTTTTATTCTGCAATCCATGTATTAGTTTAGTAGCTCTTCTCTGAACTCTCTCTAGAGTATCTATATCCTTCTGGAGATACGGCCTCCAGTACTGCGCACAATACTCCAATTGAGGTCTCACCAGTGTTCTGTACAGCGGCATGAGCACTTCTCTCTTTCTACTGCTTATACCTCTCCCTATACAGCCAAGCATTCTGCTAGCGTTTCCTGCTGCTCTTTTACATTGTCTTCCTACCTTTAAGTCTTCTGAAATAATTACCCCTAAATCAATTTCCTCAGATACTGAGGTCAGGGCAGTGTAAAATAATCTATATTCTGCCTGAGGGTTTTTACGCCCCAGGTGCATTATCTTGCACTTATCCACATTTAATTTCAGTTGCCAGAGTTCTGACCATTCTTCTAGTTTGCCTAAATCCTTTTCCAATTGGCGGATCCCTCCAGGAACATCAACCCTGTTACATATCTTTGTGTCATCAGCAAAAAGACATACCGTACCATCGAGACCTTCTGTAATATCGCTAATGAAGATATTAAACAATATTGGTCCCAGTACAGATCCCTGAGGTCCCCACTGGTGACAAGACCTTGCTCTGAATATTCTCCATTGACTACAACCCTCTGTTGTCTGTTACTCAGCCACTGCCTAATCCACTCAACAATATTGGAGTCCAAGCTCTATGACTGTAGTTTATTGATAAGTCTTCTATGTGGGACAGTGTCAAAAACCTTACTAAAATTTAGATATGTGATGTCTACTGCCCCTCCGCCATCTATTAGTTTAGTCACCCAGTCAAAAAAAATCTATAAGATTTGTTTGACATGATCTCCCTGAAGTCAACCCATGTTGTTTTTCATCTTGCAATCCATGGGATTTTAGATGTTCCACAATCTTATCCTTTAGTAGGGTTTCCATTAATTTCCCCACTATTGATGTCAGACTTACTGGCCTATAGTTGCTTGATTCCTCCTTACTACCTTTCTTGTGAATGGGCACAACATTTGCTAATTTCCAATCTTTCCACGGCTCCTGTTACCATTGATTGGTTAAATAAATCTGCTAACGGTTTTGCTAGCTCACCACTAAACTCTTTTAATAATTTTGGGTGTATCCCATCAGGCCCCTGTGATTTATTTGTCTTCACTTAAGGCAGTCGGCTAGCCCCTTATTCTCTTCTACATGCCTTCCTTCCTTTGTTTTTAATTTAGTTATTCCTTGTTTTGATTTCCTTTTTTCATTTATATATCTGAAGAATGTCTTATCCCCTTTATTCATAGACTGAGCTAGTTTTTCTTCTGCCTGTGCTTTAGAAGTTCTTATAACTTGCTTGGTCTCTTTCTGCCTAGTCTTGTAGAATTCCCTATCTTCATTGCTCTGGTTGTTTTATAATTACTAAATGCTAGTTTTTAGTTTTTTATGATTTTGGCCACTTCTGCTGAGTACCACAGTGGTCTCTTCCTTTTTCTGCTTTTAATGACAAGTCTTGTGCAATTTTCTGTTGCCTTCAATAAAGCGTCTTTTAAGTAGTCCCATTTCTCCTGAACTCCATGTAATTTGTTCCAGTCTGATAGGGACTCATTTATGACTAATCTCATTTTTGAAAAGTCTGTTTTTCTAAAATCTAAAACTTTTGTTTTTGTGTGGTGTGACTCCTTCACTGTTCTTATATTAAACCACACTGACTGGTGATCACTAGATCCAGAGCTTTCGCCAACAATAACATCATATACCAAATCCCCATTTGTGAAAACCAAATCCAAAATGGCCTCCTTCCGCGTTGGCTCCTCAACCACTTGTAGAGATAATCCCAGTAGGGAATTTAGAATATTTGTACTCCTGGCAGAACTAGCTATTTTGGTTTTCCAGTTTATATCCGGAAGATTGAAGTCTCCCATAATGATAACTTCTCCTTTCATTGTCATTTTAGATATTTTTTTAACTAGTAGATCATCTACTTCTTTAACTTGGCCAGGTGGTCTGTATATCACACCTACACGAGTTACTGCATGGTTACCAAACTGCAACGTAACCCAAACTGACTCTGTGGTTTCCTCACTAACTTGTATTAGGTTAGATTTTATGCTATCTTTCACATACAGGGCCACTCCTCCTCCTTTCTTGCCTTCTCTGTCTCTTCTGTATAAAGAGTACCCTGGTATGGATATGTCCCAGTTATTCCATTCATTAAACCATGTCTCAGTAACGGCATTGGTTGTGTAGTGTTTTTATGGTACATTCACATGGGCGGAGATTTACAGTAAGTTTGAGCTGCGATGGAAAATTTGGAAAAACTCCCAGCATGCACTGGCAGACCATATATGCTGGGAGTTGTATTTTTGCAACAGCTGGAGGCACACTGGTTGCAAAACACTGAGGTAGGTAACAAACTATGTTTCACAACCAATGTGTCTCCAGCTGTTGCAAAACTGCAACAATCAGCATGCATTGACAGCCGAAGGGCATGCTGAGAGTTGTAGTTTTGCAACAGCTGGAGGCACATTGCTACAACTCCCAGCATACCCTTTGGTAGTCTGTGCATGTTGGGAGGTGTAGTTATGAAAAACTAGATGCACACTTTTTCATAGAAAAAATGTGCCTCCAGCTGTTGCATTACCACAACTCCAAGCATGCACAGACTACCAAAGGGCATGCTGGGAATTGTAGTTGGAACTCCAGCTGTTGCAAAACTACAACTCCCAGCATTCCCTTTGGCTTTGCATGCCGAGAGTTGTTGCTAAGCAACATCAGGAGGTGAACAGGCCTCACCTCCTGCTGTATCCTGCCGCCGGGACCGCCGCACTGTATCCTGCCGCCGGGCCCAATCCTGCTGCTGCTTCGACCGATCAATCACGTGATCGTGAGGTGGCACCCATGCCACCTCACTCCTGCTGAGTAAGGGGGAATGGGGCTGTCTCGGACAGCCCCATTCACCCTTTTTTTCCGGGTCACCAGAGACCCAATTGACACGGAATAACCACAAATCGCACATCTGAATGGACCTCTGGACCCCCTGGGCAATATGCCGGGATGCCTGCTGAACGATATCAGCAGGCATCCCGGTCCATGCCCAGCGATCGGCAGGAGCTGGAAGAACGCAGGGCATACCTATATGCCAAGTCCTTAAGGACTCGGAAATGGGGGCATATGGATACGCCCTGCGTCCTTAAGGGGTAAATATTTTAAAAGCAGCACAAGAGACCTTTAAAAATGTGAGGAGAAAAAAAATGGTGTGATTAATATCGCTGGAACAGAAATGACAGTAATTTTTTAATATCTCACCCAATGTGAACTGAACTCAACCCACTTGTAAGTCTGAGTTTACCTGCTACTACATTGAGATGTGGTGACTGGGGTGTTGCAGTATGTAACAGGGTCTGGTTGTATAAACACTGGGGGCAAGATGTTGTTAACCCCTTAGTGTTCGTGACGCCAGGATGTGGTTATTCCGGTATGGTAACCGCCGTCAACCAATCCAGAAATGGTTTGTAATAAAGGAATGTCCACAGCAAGGATTCTGAATAAACTGGAACTTTTACTTGAAATGTTTAGGGAACAGTCATTACAATTATGCAGTTCCTTCAGAAGCAACCGGGACACAGGATACCTTGCAGGTTTGCTGGGACTTGTAGTTTTGAGGATATTTATGCAGGCCACTGTGCTACTAATATATTCCTTAGCTGAGGAGTAGTCACTGGATTTGTAGAAAGAATTGTAACTCACGTTTTAGAAGTGGCTGTGTTTCTTTAGGCTTTGGCCTAGATGAGATGAATTTGCAGTATACAGGACTTTGTGCTTCCTTTTAAGTCCAAGAGATAAGAGAGAGAGAATAGAGACTACAGCCCCTTATATACTAGGGGGCTGGACTAAAGCCCATTGGTTGCTAATGCCTGGGGTTCCTGTGCCCATGGAACACTGGGTATATCACATGACAGTAGATCACATGACCAAGGAAGGTCCTATACATTTTATACAAACTGTACAACTTTATACATATGAATAATAGATGCACATAATGAATATACACTGCATTTATATGAGACAACAAGGGGGGAGCCCTGCAGGAGAGCCCTATGGACCTAAGAGACTCTTCCTGAGGGGACAGGTCCTGTACCGGGACACCTCAAACCCCCTTGTTTAATGAAAGTCGCCCTCAACGTCTGTCCCCTTAGGGAGAGGAGCGAAATGGCCATTGGGCCGAATGTAGTCCTGAAGCATTTAACTATAACGTCCAATTTCAGTACACATTAAAATGTCCATACATGCTCTGTAACTTGGGAACAGGAGGATATTGGTTAATTTTAGTACTTGCTGGATATAATTTACCATTTAATGGTTGAGACAAGGTTCCTTAAAGGGGTACTCCGCTGCCCTGTGTCGGAAGCTCCGCTCCCCAGCGTCCGGAAGTTTATTGTTCCTGACGCTGTGTGCGGGCTTCTGTGTTCAGGGCTGCCCCTCGTGACGTCACGCCCGCCCCCTTCATGATGTCATGCCCGCCCCCTCAATGAAAGTCTATGGGAAGGGGGCATGATGGCCATCGTGCCCCCCTTCGCATAGTCTTTCGCTGAGGGGGAGGGCGTGACATCATGAAGGGGGCGGGCGTGACGTCACGAGGGGCAGCCCTGAACACGGAAGCCCGCACACAGCGTCCGGAACAATAAACTTCCGGACGCTGGGGAGCGGAGCTTCCGACACAGGGCAGCGGAGTACCCCTTTAAGGAACCTTGTCTCAACCATTAAATGGTAAATTATATCCAGCAAGTACTAAAATTAACTGAGCATCGGACACAGGGCAGCGGAGTACCCCTTTAAGAACACAGCCATGAATATGGTAACAATACTTTTACATTTTACAACAATACCTTTATTTATTTTTATTATTTTTTTTTTATAGAGATATACCTACATATTATTATGCATCTCTAATGACTATGCACATATTATTAGTACTATCACATTTGACTGACTGACAATCTTACTGACATTTGACTGCTATATAGAGTGGGGATCAAAAGTTTGGGCACCCCATGTAAAAATTTGTATTAAAGAAGCCAAGGAAAGATGGAAAAATCTCCAAAAGGCATCAAATTACAGATTTGACATTCTTATAATACGTCAACAAAAGTTAGATTTTATTTCCATCATTTACACTTTCAAAATAACAGAAAACAAAAAGATGGCGTCTGCAAAAGTTTGGGTACCCTGCAGAATTCATAGCATGCACTGCCCCCTTTGCACAGCTGAGACCTGCCAGTGTCATGGATTGTTCTCAATCATCATCTGGGAAGACCAGGTGATGTGAATCTCAAAGGTTTTAAATGCCCAGACTCATCTGACCTTGCCCCAACAATCAGCACCATGGGTTCTTCTAAGCAGTTGTCTAGAAATCTGAAACTGAAAATAGTTGATGCTCACAAAGCTGGAGACGGCTATGAGAAGATAGCAAAACGTTTTCAGATGTCAATATCCTCTGTTTGGAATGTAATTAAGAAATGGCAGTCATCAGGAACAGTGGAAGTTAAAACAAGATCTGGAAGACCAAAAAAAATCAAACAGAACAGCTCGCAGGATTGTGAGAAAAACAATTCAAAACCCAGAAAGATCTGGCAGACACTGGAGTTGTGGTACACTATTCCACTATAAAAACATACTTGTACAAATATGGTCTTCATGGAAGAGTCATCAGAAGAAAACCTCTTTTACATCCTCACCACAAAAATTAGCGTTTCACCGTTTTGGAAACAAGTTCTGTGGATCGATGAGGTTAAAATTGAACTTTTTGGCCGGAATGAGCAAAAGGTACGTTTGGAGAAGAAGGGGAACAGAATTTAATGAAAAGCACCTCTGTCCAACTGTTAAGCATGGGTGGGAGGATCAATCATGCTTTGGGGTTGTATTGCAGCCAGTGGCACAGGGAACATCTCACGAGTAGAAGGAAAAATGGATTCAATAAAACTTCAGCAAATTTTGGATGATAACTTGATGCCATCTGTGAAAAAGCTGTAGTTAAATAGAGGATGGCTTCTACAAATGGATAATGATCCTAAACACACCTCGAAATCCACGGGGGATTACATCAAGAGGCGTAAACTGAAGGTTTTGCCATGGCCTTCACAATCTCCCAACCTCAACATAATTGAAAATGTATGGATAGATGTTGAAAGAACAGTGCGTGACAGACAGCCCAGAAATCTGAAAGAACTTGAAAACTTTAGTAAGAAAGAATGGGCAAAGATACCTCAAACAAGAATTGAAAGACTCTTGGCTGGCTACAAAAAGTGTTTACAAGCTGTGATACTTGACAAAGGGGGCAGTACAAGATATTAACTCTGCAGGGTGCCCAAACTTTTGCAGACACCATTTTTTTGTTTTCTGTTATTTTGAAAGTGTAATTGATGGAAATAAAATCTAAATTTTGTTGACATATTATAAGAATGTCTAATCTGTAATTTGATGCTTCTTGGAGATTTTTCCATCTTTCCTTGGCTTCTTTATGCACATTAATACAAATTTTTACCTGGGGTGCCCAAACTTTTGATCCCCACTGTATGGTATGCATGATGTCTGCAATGGTTATACATACTCGACATTATCTCACTGTTGCTGCTACTACATTGAGATGTGGTGACTGGGGTGTAGCAGTATGTAACAGGGTCTGGTTGTATAAACCCTGGGGGCAAGATGTTGTTAACCCCTTAGTGTTCGTGATGCCAGGATGTGGTTATTCTGGTATGGTAACCGCCATCAATCAACCCAAGAACGGTTTGTAATAAAGGAATGTCCACAGCAAGGATTCTAAATAAACTGGAACGTTTACTTGTTTAGGGAACAGTCTTTACAATTATGCAGTTCCTTCAGAGGCAACCGGGACACAGGATACCTCACAGGTTTGCTTGGACTTGTTATTATTGAGATATTTAGGTAGACCACTGTGCTACTGATATATTTCTTAGCTGAGGAGTAGTCACTGGATTTGTAGAGAGAATTGTAACTCATGTTTTAGAAGTGGTTGTGTTTCTTTTGGCTTTGGTCTAGATGAGATGAATTTGCAGTATACAGGACTTTGTGCTTCCTTTTGAGTCCAAGAAATAAGAGAGTATGGAGACTACAGCCACTTATATACTAGGGGGCTGGACTAAAGCCCATTGGTTGCTAATGCCTGGGGTTCCTGTGCCGATGGAACTCTGGGTATATCACATGACAGTAGATCACATGACCAATGAAGGTCCTATACATTTTATACAAACTGTACAACTTTATACATATGAACAATTAATACACATAATGAATATACACTGCATTTATAAGACAAGGGGGGAGCTCTGCAGGAGAGCCATATGAACCTAAGGGACTCTTCCTGAGGGGACTTAAGGATGGTACAGGATAGGTCCTGTACCGGGACACCACAAAGCTTAATGTTAATTATAGAAAAAATTTATTATATAACAACTCTATTATTTTATGGTTAAAAATACACACTGCACACCTTGTTAATTGTAGGACATGTACATGCTGGCGTACCCACTAAATTTGAAAATGTTGTGTTAAAATAGAATAAGGCACAAAATAATTGTGTAAGATTTTTACAGACTACGTAAATAACCCATATGTGGCACAAAAATTTTCCTTTAAAAAAAAAAAAAAATCCATAGTAATGCAGCTTCATGCACATTTTGGGGTGGGTAATGTACCGAGCCGCTTTTTTTTTGTGTGGCTTCACTATTGTTTATGTGCCTGTTGGTGCTGCGCTGCCTTCCTTCCTGATGTAAACTCCTTCCTCAGCGCGGTGGCGCAAGTCTCCACCCACCAACGTCACAAAATGTGGGCTCAAAATTAAACAAAAAAGCCCCCAGAGTACGGATATTCATGGTGCGGCATAGTGTGTTTTTAATACTTTTTTAATTTCAGAGGAGGGTGGATGGGATGTTGCGGGATAGTTGGAGTGCAGCTATTTAGTGCCAGGGAGGCCAGTCAGGGTGTCACCTGATGCAGTACACCCCCTCCCAGTCACTCTCTAGTAACACTAATGGTAATAAAGGGTAGATAAAGAACTTCGGCTATTAACATAAGGGAAAACTTTTCTGATTTAAAAAAATGCTTTTGCTTCCGTGCGATTTATTTTTCAAAGTCGTGCGACTTTTTGATAAATAGGTCACACATAAGCAAAAGTAAGTTAAAAAACAATTGTCATATAAAAGCCGTACGTTTGAAAAGAATGATAAATCTCTTTCAAAAAGTTTTTTTCTGGAACTTCGTTTCTCGGAACAGACGTCTCTACCATGATATCCGTCTTCAAGAGCTGCCAAGGAGACTTCCAATAACAATACTCCAGATCACAAAAACTCTGGAGACGGCTTCTGCAGCAGCAGAGGAGCAAGATGAGACACACAACTCGTGTTGCTTTTGGCTCCAAAAAAATGGAATCTGCATTAAGTGCAAGTTCCCACTTCAAAGGTTAGGACCATTCCCATATAATCTTACACTAAGAGCTATTCTCATACCGGCCCCACTGCATCTGTACAGCACAGTGTTTCCCAACCAGCGTGTCTCCACCTGTTACATAACTACAACTCCCAGCATGCCCTTTGGCTGTGCATGCTGGGAGTTGTAGTTATGAAACAGTAGGAGGCACACAGGCCTCACCTCCTGCTGCCAGTCATTTCCTGCCGCCGACAGTAAGCTTTCCCCGCCGCTGCACACTACATGGTCGGTACCCGCTCTCGCCCTCCAGACTAGGGGCAGAACGGGTGCCGTCAGGACTGCCCAGAAGACGCAGTGATTCATCAGCCGGTCTCAGCCGACCAATCACCATGATCGTGAGGTGGCACCAGTGCCACCTCACTCCTGCTGGGCAATTGGGATTGGTGCTGTCTCGGACATTTGGTATTCGGTACATTCGGGTAAATCTTTTTATTCTTTTTTGGACTTTTTTAGCGATCCTAAAAAATTTATGGAGATTTTATTAAAATTTCGTAGGGTACCATAAAAAAAATAATAATAAAAAAGATACAGAAGTGATGGAAAAAATTGTATCTAACGAAATGTATCTTTTTTATTGTGAAATGTTTATAAATTTTTAAACAGGGATCAATTTATGTGAGCGGGTAAAGCACTAAAAATGTAGCCGACAATAATAAAAATGTATTGTGTGCGTGTTTTTCACTTTTTTTAAAACATTTTTTAGGTAGTACTACTACTCCCAGCATGAAACACACTGTTCCATGATGGTGGTAGTAGTTACCTGTACTAATTGACAGATCGCCGGGGTCCCTTGTGATCCTCTTGTATAGATGCGGCGACAGTTCTTCTATGGTCCCCTGCACTCACGTATATATACACATATTCATATTTCCCGCAGAGCTGTGATTGGCCAGATGGTTCCAGCCAATCACAGCTCTCTGTGAGAAATAGGAATATGTGTATATATACGGCCGTGCAGGGGACCATAGGAGCGCGGCCGCCGCATCCATACATTATACAGGAGCATCACAGCGGGTGTCAGGAGTGATACCCGCAGTGATCTTTCCTTTACTACAAGTACTACTACTCCCAACATGGAGTACACTCTGCTCCATGCTGGGAGCTGTAGTACCTGCATTAATAGACAGATCGCAGCAGGTGTCAGAAGTTACACTCGCTGGGATTTGTCTATTAATGCAGGTACTACAGCTCCCAGCATGGAGCAGAGTGTGCTCCATGTTGGGAGTATTAGTACCAGCAGTAAGGGACAGATCCCAGCGGATGTCACTCCTCCTGACACCCGCTGCTATCGCCCTTATGTGAATGTCGGGATCAGCTGTTCTCAGGGCTACAGAGCCGGGAGAACAGCTGACGCTGAGCCGTAGGTATACATCGTATATCTACTGCCCAGCAAGAACTTAAAGTGAACCTGCAATGTGTATACAGTATACACATTGCTGGCTCACTTAACCCCTTGCTGAGCTGTGCGTTATGCGCAAGCCCAGAAAGGGAAGAGTTAACTTACACTGCTGGACAGTGTAGGTTAACCCTTTGGGCGGTATACACTATATACAGCTATCTATAGATAGCTGTATATAGTATATACAGAAGACGAAGTCCGCTTTCTTCCCTCGAGTATCGGGCAGGTCCGTGTAGCTCCGCCCCCCATTGATGACGTCATTAGGGGGGCGGAGCTACAGAAGGGAACAAGGCTAGTTAATCTGAAGCTCTGTTCACATTGTCCGTTTTGTATAATGTGAACAGACCCTTCTGGCAGTGTCTACCCAGACAGAGAGACTCCAGCTGTTGCTAAACTACAACTCCCAGCATGCCCAGACAGCCATGCTGGGAGTTGTAGTTTTGCACCAATTGGTGGCTCCCTGTTTTGGTAGACATTGCATCATGGTTGCTCTCCCCAGCGGACAGCGCCAAAAATGTCATAACCAATTTTTTTGTGTTTTTTTTCTTCTCGTTTCAGATCCGTGTATGCAGAGGATTACTGCAGATTCAATGGATTATGGCGGATTAATTTTTTTTTCTTTTAATAAAATGGTTAACGAGGGCTGTGGGGGAGTGTTTTTTTAAATAAAATAATTTTTCCAATGTGTTGTGTTTTTTATTTAATTGAATTTTCAGGCTTAGTAGTGGAAGCCGGTCTTATTGACTGAATCCATTACTAAGCCAGGGCTTAGTGCTAGCCCCAAAAACAGCTAGTGCTAACCCCCAATTATTACCCCGGTACCCTCCGCCACAGGGGTGCCGGGAAGAGCTGGTACCAACACGCCCGGAGCGTCAAAAATGGCGCTCCTGGGCCTAGGCGGTAACAGGTTGGCATTATTTAGGCTGGGAAGGGAGAGTAACAATGGTCCTCGCCCACCCTGGTAACGTCAGGCTGTTGCTGTTTGGTTGGTATTGTGCTGAGAATGCAAATACGGGGAACCCTATAAGTTTTTTTATTTTTTTTATTTAAATAAAATAAAAAACGTATAGGGTTCCCCGTATTTTCATTCTCAACACAATACCAAACAAACAGCAACAGCCTGATGTTACCAGGGGGGCGAGGACCATTGTTACTGGCCCACCCCAGCCTAAATAACGCCAGCCTGTTACCGCCTAGGAACAGGAGCACCATTTTTGACACTCCGGGCCTTTTGGTACTGGCTCTTCCCGACATCCCTGTGGCGGTGGGTACCGGGGTAATAATTGGGGGTTAGCTCTAGCTGTTTTTGGGGCTAGCACTAAGCCCTGTCTTAGTAATGGAGTCAGTCAATAAGACCAGCTTCCACTACTAAGCCTGAAAATTCAATAAAAAAAAAAAAACACAAGACATTGGAAAAATTATTTTATTTAAAAAACACTCCCCCACAGCCCTCGTTAACCATTTTATTAAAATAAAAAAAATAATCCGCCGTAATCCATCAAATCCGCAGTAATCCTCTGCATACACGCATCTGAAACGAGAAGAAAGAAAAAAAACAAAAAATTGGTTATGACATTTTTGGTGCTGTCCGCTGGAGAGAGCACCCATGATGCAATGTCTACCCAAACAGGGAGCCACCAATTGGTGCAAAACTACAACTCCCAGCATGCCCAGACAGCCTTTGGCTCTCTGGGCATGCTGGGAGTTGTAGTTTAGCAACAGCTGGAGTCTCCCTGTCTGGGTAGACACTGCCAGAAGGGTCTGTTAACATTATGCAAAACGGACAATTTGAACAGAGCTTCAGATTAACTAGCCTTGTTCCCTTCTGTAGCTCTGTCCTCTAATTACGTCATCACTAGGGGCGGAGCTACATGGACCTGCCCGGTACTCGAGGGAAGTATGCGGACTTCGTCTTCTGTATATACTACATACATGTGGTAGGCCTTGGGGGGTGTATAGTAGGGATGGTATAATGTTGGTATATGAGGGGTTAATATTAACCCAGTCACTCGTGACGCCAGGGTCAGGGCTGGTATGCTGAATCCATGTTCCGGCCTATCGCCGCCCTTCCCAGAAACGATAGGTGCAATGAAATGACTGAAGGTCCACAAGCAGATTTACCTTGAACTTGAATAACTTTACTGCAGTGCTTGCAATATCCAATGCGTAGTAACAGTCTCATATAAGAGTTCTTAGGTTGCTTAGCGACTGGCAGAAGTTGCGGACCTTGCATTAAACTTGTCTCTGAATTTAGGGAGTGATGTGCAGATCCATCCGGATTTAGGGGAAATATTGGGTCCGGTGATACTGCAGAGTGCTTAGGGAATGACACACTCTATAATTTAGATCATTCAGCCGTTGCTGCAAGGCTCAGGCCTAACTCACTGCGATATAGGTCTTCTCTCATCAAGAGCCAGGAGAAAGAGAGAGATAAGATGGCCGCCGCTCCCTTATATGGGCAGGGGGCGTGGCGATTTTGATTGGTCCGAACGTCTACCATTCACTTTACATGGTATCATGGGATTGCTTACATCACAGGATCTATACACATTGCAAAACCCAAAATGAGTCTAGAAATACCAAAGTGAGGCCTGGAACGCATCCAGAATGAGGCTTGGAACGCATCACATGACCCGAGGGCCCTCTGACACCATGGAAACAAGTAATTAACCATTTATATACAGAAATAATACTATATACATTATTCTATGGACAAATTAGAAATCTATATAATATAATAGAGGCAACTAGGGGCAAACTGACTAACAGAGATTACTAAGTCCTAGGGACTCTGGCTACGGGGACCCATAGATAAATAAGTACCGTATGAAATGCGGTACTGGGATACCACATACAGCTATCTATAGATAGCTGTATATAGTGTATAACGCCCAAAGGGTTAACCTACACTGTCCAGCAGTGTAAGTTAACTCTTCCCTTGCTGGGCTTGCACATAGTGCACAGCTCAGCAAGGGGTTAAGTGAGCCAGCAATGTGTATACTGTATACACATTGCAAGCTCACTGTAAGTTCTTGCTGGGCAGTAGATATACGATGTATACCTACGGCTCAGCGTCAGCTGTTCTCCCGGCTCTGTAGCCCTGAGAACAGCTGATCCTGACATTCACATCAGGAGGATCGCAGCGGGTGTCAGGAGAAGTGACATCCCTGGGATCTGTTCCTTACTGCAGGTACTAATACTCCCAACATGGAGCACACTCTGCTCCATGCTGGGAGCTGTAGTACCTGCATTAATAGACATATCGCAGCGAGTGTAACTTCTGACACCCACTGCGATCTGTCTATTAACGCAGGTACTACAGCTCCCAGCATGAGGCAGAGTGTACTCCATGTTGGGAGTAGTAGTACTTGTAGTAAAGGAAAGATCACTGCAGGTATCACTCCTTACACCCGCTGTGATGCTCCTGTATAATGTATGGATGCAGCGGCTGCTCTCCTATGGACCCCTGCACGGCCGTATATATACACATATTCCTATTTCTCACAGAGAGCTGTGATTGGCTGGAACCATTTGGCCAATCACAGCTCTGCGGGAAATATGAATATGTGTATATATACGTGAGTGCAGGGGACCATAGAAGAGCGGCCACCGCATCTATACGTTATACAAGAGGATTGCAAGGGACCCCTGCGATCTGTCAATTAGTACAGGTAACTACTACTCCCATCATGGAAGAGTGTGTTCCATGCTGGGAGTAGTAGTACTACCTAAAAAATGTTTTTAAAAAAAGTGAAAAACACGCACACACTACATTTTTATTATTGTCGGCTACATTTTTAGTGCTTTACCCGCTCACAAAAAATGATCCCTGTTTAAAAATGAATAAACATTTCATAATAAAAAAGATACATTTCATTAGATACAATTTTTTCCATCACTACTGTATCTATTTTATTATGATTTTTTTATGGTACCCTACGAAATTTTTATAAAAAAGGTATCTCCATAATTTTTTTAGGATCACTAAAGTCCAAAAAAAGAATAAAAAGATTTACCGAATGTACCCGAATACCGAATGTATCCGAAAAATCAAACTGTATCTGTATCCTTTTTATTATCTTTGTTATCAGAATGAATTATTTACGTCATTTAGGGATAACGAATGCATTCATTATTTACAGCTATTCGTATTATCGTGGCTATTCGGGAATGTTCAAAATATGTTTTCGTGCATTCGGATCTGTCCGAATGCCCGAAAACGGTAAAATTCGGTAAATTAGACATTCGTGCCGAACCGAATTGCACATGTCTAGAAGTTACACTGTACCAGGACATTGCGCCCACGACCTTACTGAAAAGACGCCTGATGAGACCCCTGTTGGATAAGCTACGGGACGCTGGTATACAATACGCATGGCTGTTCCCGTTTGGACTGTCGGTGATCAAAGACGGCAAGAGGATTGCGATACGGACACCGTCTGATCTAGCTGGTGCCTGGTTGCAGATCGGTATCGAGCCAGTAGAGATACCTTCATGGCTCCTGGCTGCGGTGGCGGAACCACTGCCGCCGCTCCCGGTCATCGGCGAATGGAAGAGGGTAGCCAGACCCCGTACTCCCAAGGCAAAGAAACAGGCCCTTGCCTCAAGCACATAAGATGTGCGGTCCTGGAATTTACCTGTATGATGCCCCTGGAGCCACAGGACATCGCTAGAGTTCGTGGACGGAGCTTACTCGTTGTTGAGATGGGATTACGGTCCACCCCTTAGACTCTCCAGCGGAGACGGCACCTCCACGGACTAGGTAAACTCTCTTAGCCCATCTCTCTAACCCCATGTGCTATGGAAGGAGGATGACTAGTCCCACTTGCCATTTAGAGACAGGATGTTGCCCATGCGCCCCTCAATCACCCTGCCACCCGAATCCGCCCCTTCACTCTCCCATTCTTAGGTTCCATAGCTACTGGGACTTGTTTGGACTGCATACTGGACTCCGATCGCCTTCACAACGGGTTGAGGTCTTCACAGCGAGCCAGCGTAATCTGAGACTCCCTCCCCCGCCCTCAACTACTGCTCCAAGCAAGGACCCTGATAACCCCAGTCCTCTGGTCCCATCTCTCCCCCTCCCCCCCCCCCCCCCTCCTGTGGCCAGGTGAACCAGCGACTACACCCGGATCTACGGTACTCACATATGCCCTTACCTTTATCTCAACGACGAGACTTTTGATGTTTGCCTCCGTCTCTCCTGTATTCGGTTACTGTGTGCTATTTGGGGGTGTTGATTGGGTTATTACTCTTACTATCGTGCATAGTAGCTGATCCTCAATGTTCGCAATGTTTTTACTGGTTGTATTTCCACAAGATTGTCCCACCTGGTTAGGATGTTTCATGTTATCTTAATGTTAAGAGTGTATTAGTGTGCGCCTCAGGCTAGGATTTCCTATCATTTCCTACTTCTCCCCCCCCCCCCCCCACTGGCACTCTCCCTACCACATTAGGTGCTAGGTACCTGAGTGCACCTGTTACCTGTAACGACTTTCACCCTCAGGTCATTTGAACTACTGCCCACTCTTACATATTGAATCACTGACCTTTTCTAAATCTTCCTTTTCTCACCTGTATTTCCTTACCCACCTTCTCTTTTCTCATTATTTTCTTTTATCTTCCTTTCTCTTCTCCCGCCCTCCCTCTCCACTCCGCTTCCAACATTTCCCTCTGATCCACTCTTCTCACCTGCCTACTACTTCACCTTACCTCCCCCCCCCCCCACATCTCCCATTTCTTCTCCACTGCTTCTTCCTGCTCCACTTGCTTATCCTCTTTCTTCCATATACCCTCACTACACCTTCCGTTCCCTCACCCCCCCACCCTTTTCCTCCTCATCACAGTCTACTATTTCCATTTTCCTCTTCCCTCAGCCCCATACTCCGGACTCGCCTACACTTCACCTCTATCATCTGCTCTCCTTCAACAATACATACTCCAACCCCCCCAGCCTTACGTAAGACTTCCCTTTGCTGCAGCTTAGATCTGGACACTTCCTCAGACAGAAATAGTTAAATATTTTCTATACATCCCCGAGTGTTCACTATGTCTGACAGAGCTCTCACAACCTTTGTCTCCTTCAATGTACGGGGACTGAACACTCCTCACAAGAGAAGCCATGCACTGAGGATTCTCCATAGATTGAAACCGTCAGTAGTTTATTTTCAGGAAACTCATTTTAAGTTGCACAAGATACCGAATTTACCTCGCCGCTACTATGACCAGTGGTTCCACTCCTGCCATGACACCTCGGCATCTAAAGGTGTATCTATAGCCATACACAAAAGTTGCCCGATTAAGGTTCTACAGACTCTCTCTGACTCTGAGGGAAGATATCTTTTCCTAAATGTCCTATTGTACAATCGCAAGTTAACTCTGGTGAATCTATATGCCCCTAACAATGCCCAGGTGTCATGGCTTTTGGGGGCACTGGAAGACCTCCGGGCGTTTGCAGATGGTCCGGTGATATTAGGTGGTGATTTGAATGTTTCACTTAATCCACTTTTAGTTACTTCTCAAGCACGTACTGCTGTTCCCCAGTGAACACTTGCCAAACTACACTCCAAACTAACTGATTTATCTCTTATAGATGCAAGGAGACAGAGGAATCTTTCCATCCGGGACTACTCCCATTACTCGTCAGTACACAGATCCTACCACAGACTTGACTATTTGCTGCTCCACAAGTCTCTCCTCCCGACGCTCATGACCACAGGTATTGACTCTATTACTATCTCCGATCACGCTCCTGTACATCTTTCTTTGTCTCTGTCCCCTTTCCCCTCCATTTCTTGGTGCTGGAGATTGAATGAAGGCATCCTTTCTAATCAGACTGCTCTAGCTGACATTACGCAACAGTTATCCTTATACTTTGATTTAAACTCTAAGTCGGGAACGGCCTTCATGCGAGGGATATTCATTTCCTGGGGTTCCAAACTGAAGAAAGAGAGGCAGCGCAAGATCACTGACCTTCTGTCTGAAATCTCCACCCTGGTGAGGATACACAAGCCTACCGGGGCGATAGCGATTCAGGAGACACTTAAATCCCTATGCACCACCCTTAATACTCTCCTCACCGAAAAATCAGCGAAGGCCTACCTCCACCACAGGCACCGTATTTATGCACACGGGGACAAGGGAGGTAAGCTCATGTCCACACTTATAAAGAAGGCGAGAACAAAACAACACATTCATGCAGTGAGAGATGAGAGAGGCCACCGGTATACAGACACGCCCTACATTGCTAAAGCTTTCCAGACGTTTTACACCTCTCTGTATAATTTATCAGAGGGAGAGTCCCCGGACTCTGCTTCCGGCCGTAGAGAGGCGACGAAAAGATTTCTGACATCACTAAATCTCCCTACTTTGGACGAACACATGCAGAGAGAACTCATGCTACCTATTACCCCTGAAGAAGTGCAGAGAGTGGTCTCTTTTTTCCCACCGGGGAAGAATCCGGGCCCGGACAGTCTTCCACTGGAATACTACCGTAAATATGCAGACGTTCTGATCCCCCACCTCACCTCTGTTTGCGAGGCTTTATTCCGTGGGTCTCCTCTCCCTAAACAGTCCCTTGAAGCACATGTCACTCTCATTCACAAGGAAGGCAAGAACCCAGAAGACTGTGGGAGCTACAGACCAATATCACTTCTGAACTTAGACCTCAAAATCTGTGCTAAACTGCTCTCCTTGAGAATCAAGAGTCATCTTCCCCACTTAGTAGACGTGGACCAGTCGGGATTTGTACCAGGTAGGGAGAGTCGCACGAACACATTGAGACTGCTAACTGCGATCCAACATGCTCACATGAAAAGACTGCCCCTTGTCCTTCTTGGCGTTGACGGCATTTGATAGGGTCAATTGGGAGTATATGAAGGAGACACTACACCGCTTCGGATTTCCCCCGCAGTTTATAACAGCTCTTATGTCCCTTTACACACAACCGTATGCTTCGTTGATGGTCAACGATGACATATCCCCCCGTTCCGGATCACAAACGGGACCAGGCAGGGATGGCCTCTGTCCCCAACCCTTTTTATACTAACAATGGAAACGCTTTTACAGAGAGTTCGACAGTTGACCAGTATCTCAGGATACAAAACCCCGAGGGGAGAGCTTAAAGCACTAGACTTTGCAGATGATTTACTATTTATCTTAAGTGACCCTGCACACGGACTGCCTAGTTTATTAGACCTGTTCGTAGACTTTTGCTCGCTGTCGAACTTTAAAGTAAACGTTTCTATGTCGGAATTATTAAACATTACTTTATCTGCAGCTAAGATTAAGGAGATCGACTCCCTGTCCCCTTTCCCCTGGGACAAATCGTCACTCACGTATCTAGGGGTTAAAATACCTAGCTCGCTCACAAGCATTTTTCAACTTAACTTTAAACCCCTACTAGCAGAGATTAAAGAGACATTGGCTGGATATGATCTTCCCCTGATCCTATGGATGGGTAGGAAAAACCTGATTAACTGCTATGTGCTCCCCAAGGTTAGATACACATTACAGATGCTACCGATCACATTACCTGCCTCCTTCTTCTCCAGCGTCAAGTCTCTCTTTTCTAACTTTATTTGGAAGCAAAAGAGGCCTAGGTTAGCATATTCGCTACTCTCTCGCACAAGCGCCCAGGGGGGAATGGATGCGCCAGATGTGGAGAAACTCTACAACCTGATACAGCTCCGCAGATGGATAGATTTAATTAGTCCCCTACCGAACTCGCCTATCACTCTAGAGGTGGCATCAGTCGACTACTCTGGTGATCTATTGACAGACTTATGGCTCCCTCCTACATCATGTAGCCTCGCGCGTAACAAAGACGTCCTGTTCTCTGGTGTTTTATGTACTGCTCGTCTCCTGCTTCCCTCACTTTCCCCCTCTCTTTCCCCTCTACTACCTTCTTCTGTGCTGCCTGTGGTCGTGGGCGGTGGGGTGGTGGATCACCCAGATATATGGAATAAATTGGCCCACATACCCTTATCACAACTGTTCCCGAACGGAAGGATTCTAACAGAGACAGAAGTCAGGATGCTTTTCCCAGATACCAGTTTGACTTTTCTGCACATAGCTCACTTTCAGAAATGCAGTAGACTCTTTATAGAGGGCTCTCTACCCCTCAGGGAACTTACAGACTTTGAGTCAGATGTAGCCTCCCTTGACGTGAAACATAGGAAACTCTCGGCCTTACGCACACTATATGATGCCTGCTCCCCGTTCCGTCCCCCAGGTTTTCTGCTGTCTTGGGAGAGAGAGTTAGACATATCTTTTACGAGAGAAGAGCAGAAGTTCATACTGACTCCCAGTAGGGGATTCTCGAGATGTGTCCGACTTCAGGAATCACAATACAGACTAACCTCGAGATGGTACAGGACGCCTGATTTCACAAGTTAACAGACTCCGCTCTCTGCTGGAGATGTAAGCTTCACACCGGTACCCATTTCCACATCTGGTGGACGTGTCCGCTTATTGCCCCACATTGGAGGGAGGTGGAGGACACATGCTCCAAAATCATTGGCAAGAAAATCTCACTTTCGCCGGCGTCTGCGCTTTTGGGATGCCCAACTGGGATGCCCAACTGTTACGCATTCCCCAGACAAGTCCTCATTGATCACACATTTGATCATGGCAGCCAAACAACTGATTCCCCTTACATGGCTGCAGTCCTTCCCCCCTTCAATTGCGGAGTGGCTGACGAAAGTCCAACAGATCCATGTATTTGAAGAGATGTCCAGTAGAGCTATTAGAACGTTAGATGCACACCGCATTGTCTGGGGACCATGGCGAGCATACTCACTAAACTGATGGATGGAGGAGAACTACAAAGAAGTTTTCCTCTACCCATTTTTTTGTATGATTTCAATGCAAGGGAAATGTATTATACGTTACGTGGTCTTACAGCATTATGACTGTCACTCCCTGTCACATGCCTCCCCCCCACCCCTACCCACACCTTCTCCCCTCACCCCCCCCCCCCCTACTCCACACCTCCCTATCCGCACTCCCTCCTCCTTATGTTACAACTCAGATGTTAATAAGTGCAGGTCAATGTTTTGATGCCAGATCTGTACTGTTATCTATACTATGATGGAGAAGGCGCTGCTGCGACAGCGACCCCCTCGCCTACCTTTGTTCCTTATCTCTTTGTATTGTGCGTTAATGACTTTAAAATAAAATAGTCTGATGTGTAAGTGAAAAAAAAATGTTTACACTAAAATGCTGTTTTTCCCCCAAATTTTACATTTTTACAAGGGGTAATAGGAGAAAATGACCCCCAAAATTTGTAACCCCCTTTCTTCTGAGTGTGGAAATACCCCATGTGTGGATGTCAAGTGCTCTGCTGGTGAACTACAATGCTCAGAAGAGAAGGAGCGCCATTGAGCTTTTGGAGAGATAATTTGTTTGGAGTGGTAGTCAGGGGCCATGTGCATTTACAAAGCCCCCGTGGTGCCAGAACAATGGACCCCACACATGTGACCCCATTTTGGAAACTACATCCCTCACAGAATTTTATAAGGAGTGCAGTGAGTATTTACACCCCACTGATGTTTGACAGGTCTTTGGAACAGTGGGCTGTGCAAATTAAAAATTACATTTTTCATTTTCACGGACCACTGTTCCAAAAATCTGTCAGACACATGTGGGGTGTAAATGCTCACTGTACCCCTTATTACATTATGTGAGGGGTGTAGTTTCCCAAATGGGGTCACATGTGTGGGGCGGGGTCCATTGTTCTGGCACTATGGGGGCTTTGTAAACACACGTAGCCTTCAATTCCGGACAAAATTTACCTTCAAAAGCCCAATGGTGCTCCTCTCTTCTGAGCATTGTAGTTCGCCCGCAGAGCACTTTCCATCCACATATGGGGTATGTTCTTACTCAAAAGAAATGGGGTTACAAATTTTGGGGGGCTTTTTTCCTATTTTCTGTTTTTTTATTTTCCTATCCAACTTTAATGAAAAATTCTTCAAACACCTGTGGGGTGTTAAGGCTCACTATACCACTTGTTACATTCCTTGAGGAGTGTAGATTCCAAAATGAGGTCATATGTGGGTATTTCTTTTTTTGCGTTTATGTCAGAACCGCTGTAAGATCAGCCACCCTTGTGCAAATCACCAATTTAGACCTTAAATGTACATAGTGCACTCTCCCTCCTGAGCGTTGTGGTGCGTCCGCAGAGCATTTTACGCCCACCTATGGGGTATTTCCGTGCTCAGGAGAAATTGCGTTACAAATTTTAGGGGTATTTTTTCCCTTTTACTGCTTGTGAAAATAAAAAGTATGGGGCAACACCAGCATGTTAGTGTAAACATTTTTATTTTTTTACACAGGCTGGTGTAGCCCCATACTTTTCCTTTTCATAAGGGATAAAAGGAGAAAAAGCCCCCCAAAATATGTAGTACAATTTCCCCCAATTATGGAAATACCCCATGTGTGGCCCTAAACTGTTTCCTTGAAATATGACAGGACTCTGAAGTGAGAGAGCGCCATGCGCATTTGAGGACTAAATTAGGGATTGCATAGGGGTGGACATAAGGGTATTCTATCCCAGTGATTCCCAAACAGGGTGCCTCCAGCTGTTGCTAAACTCCCAGCATGCCTGGACAGTCAGTGGCTCTCTGGAAATGCTGGGAGTTGTTGTTTTGCAACAGCTGGAGGCTCCATTTTGGAAACACTGCCGTACGATACGTTTTTCATTTTTATTGGGGGGGAACAGTGTAAGGGGGTGTATATATAGTGTTTTACCCTTTATTATGTGTTAGTGTAGTATTTTTAGGGGACATTCGCACTGGCGGATTACAGCGAGTTTCCCGCTAGGAGTTTGCGCTGTGGCGAAAAATTTGCCGCAGCTCAAACTTGAAACATAAACCCCACTGTAAACTCGCCCGTGTGAATTTTCCCTGTATGTTCACATGGGAGGGCAAACCTCCAGCTGTTTCATAACTACAACTCCCAGCATGTACTAACGGACCGTGCATGCTGGGAGTTGTACTTTTGCAATAGCTGGAGGCACACTGGTTGGAAAACCTTCAGTTAAGTTCTGTTACCTAACTCAGCACTTTCTAACCAGTGTGCCTCCAGCTGTTGCAAAACTACAATTCCCAGCATGTACTGATCGCCGAAGGTCATGCTGGGAGATGTAGTTATGCAACAGCTGGAGGTACGCAACTACAACTCCCAGCATGCCAAGACAGCTGTTTGCTATTTGGGCATTCTGGGATTTGTAGTTTTGCAAAAGCTGGAGGGTCACAGGTTGGAGATCACTGTGCATTGATCTCCAAACTGTGGGCCTCCAGATGTTGCAAAACTACAAATCCCAGCATGCCCAGACTGCAAACTGCTTTGTGGGCATTCTAGGAGTTGTAGTTTTGCAACATCTGGAGGGCTACAGTTTAGAGACCACTGTATATTGGTCTCAGACTGTAGACCTCCAGATGTTGCTAGGCAACTCACCGGCTTTCGTAGGATCCAGGGAGTCGCATCGCCGTCCTCCTCTTCTGCCGCCGATCACCCCTGCCGATCGCCGCCTGCTGCCGCCGCCGGTTAGTGATTGGGCTTTGATGCCGGATCCTGTCGGTTTCCCCGTTCTGCCCAGCCTACTGTGGGTGGGTAGAAAGGGGAAACTGAAAGTTAACCCCCCTGCCCCCGATCTGCAATTGGTTGTCGCTTCTTGATGACCATTAGCAGGGATAGGAGGGGTGGCACCCCTGCCACCTCACTCCAATCCCTTCAGAGGGATCGTGGGTTTCTTTGACAACCGCGATCCCCTTTATATACTGGTCACCATAGACCCGTATGACCCGGAATCGGCGCAAATCGCCGGTGTAAATACACCGGCGATTTGCAGCGATCGCTGACATGTTGCATGGGATGCCTGCTGACTGATTTCAGCTGGGATCCCGGTCCGGTCCCCGCCCGGCATGTGGTGGGGACCGGAATTCACAGGGGCGTATGGATACGCCCTGAGTCCTTAACGATCAAAAACCCAGGGCGTATCCATATGCCCTGGGTCCTTAAGGGGTTAAGGGGTTAATAATAGTAATAGTAATAATAATAATTATACTGTTTCTACCATATCCACTTATCCAGAGATATTATGCTAGAGATATATTGTCATCCTTCATTCCTGGGAATCCAACTCTCCCCTTCTACAGATCTCTGATTCCTTAATCATCCAATAGGGGGGCTTGTTTCCCACTTATGTTTCTAGGTGGACAATATCTTCTGTCTCCATTACAAGCTGTATGTCCAATATGGGAAATGTGCCTTGAATTATGCAGCTCCTCGCTCACTTGTTAATGTATCAAGTGACCCAGAGCCCACCACGTGGAGGTGGCTGCATTTCGGGCTCCTCCCCACCCCCACCCCCAACCATATGCAGACCTTGTGTGACCCAATCAGCATCTTGTTAAATTGGTTCACATTGATCGTCAATGGCCTTTGCTGTAATACTTCTTAGCTTTGTATGTAGGAAGTAAAATGGCATCT